>NC_134537.1:59770720-60073012 GCF_050624435.1 Tenrec ecaudatus | reverse complement strand
ACTCTTAGGGTGCCCAATCTTTCATACAGGGTGCCATCTTTTGGTTTAAATAGATCCTTGCCATCATCCGCATCAACAGCTGTGACTTTCTCCTGTTTGGGGGTAGCAGCAGGAGGCAGCAAATCTGAAAGTGTCAAAAGTTGATTTCTGTTTCTATATCCACCCTAAAACACAAAACACCAAAATGATGAAATGTAAGCAGAGGTTCTTTTAAGTGTAGTAGTCAGCTGTCTTGGACAACACACTGGTGAAGGGCGCTTGCTCCATGTGAGTAGAAAACTGGGATATAACTTGTGACTCCACACAAATTTAACTGCTTTTTATTAAAAAGCCTTACTAGTAACTTAAGCATTTAAGACATACTTAGATGTTTGTATGATTTATGCAATTAGTACTGCAACCATATAAAAAACTGTATTTTCAATATGAGATAGAAAGGTAATTTGCAAAGAAGTGTAAGGTTTTCAGTTCCTACATGACAGTTTGTGAAATTTATTTTCTTTTTTACACTGTTCTTAAGCTGGATTTGTTTATTCTGAAATGGCAGGCATTTTAGCTGCAGCCAACAATCTATACTACATATCAAGCAGCTCAACTTTTTCTTGTAATATCATGACTTTTCTCTGTTTTTTGAGAGCATTTCCAGTATCACTAGTGGTATTTTAAATGGGTCCTAGAGTATTTTTCAAAGTTTATGGTATCACACTAAATAAAAGGAACAATATTTGAGAACCATGGTAGATCATTTTTTTACTGTAATTCCAATTAACTGGAGAGGTGAATGCTCCTATGTCACATAATATATATAATTCTATGTGTAAATGGGCCTTTACGGTTCAAACCTGCATTGTTCAAGGGTCAGCTATAGCTCAACATATGCTTTACTGTGCTTTACTGTTGAGTTCACTCCAACTCAAGGTGACCTCATGCACAATAGAATGAACACTGCCCAGTATTCACCATCTCCATAATCGATTGTGGATTGGACTGTTGTTACGCAAATGTTTGTATTGACTGATTTTTGGAAGTACATTACAATATCTTTCTTCCTCATCAAACTTAGTCTGGAAACTCTACTGAAACCTGTTCAGCATCTTAGCAACACACAAGCCTTTTTCGGCAGATGGGGTGGTGGTTGTGCCTGAGCTGGTCTCTCACATGGCAGACCGGGCTTCTGACTGAGGCAGCACCGTCGTACATAGAGCATCGTAAATGCAGTAGCTCCTCGCTTTCATTCCATGAGGGCTGCTTACGATGGTTTACTTTTGTTAGTCCAAAGCAGTAATAGAGCTCCCAATGGCCTAGTGGCTTATGTGTTAGGTGGCTAGCCTCAAGACGAGCAGTTCGAAGCTGCCAGCATCTCTGTAGGAGCAAGATGAGGCGTTCTACGCCTGTAGAGTTATGGTCTGGGAGACCCACAGGGAGCCATCCTACCTCGTAGAGTGTCATTTTGAGTTGCCCTCGACGGATGGCAGTGAGTTTGATTTTGATAAATAATTCTTATGAATATCTAACAGTATTCTGTAGAACAAATTCCCAGAAGAATAATTCCTGGGTTTGCATATTCTTAATACTTATGAACTAAATTGCCAAGTCAACCTTTAGAGAGCTTATGTCGTTTAATTATCTGCTAGGACAGTATGCCAGTGCCCATTTTTCACTGATTCGTCCTCTGAGGGCTGACTGCACTTATCATGGAGCATTATAAAGTCTTACTTTTCTCTAGTAGACTGCAAACTTTACAGTCCTTTAGATCCATAATTTAAGGCTCTCTGGTAGTGCTGTCTGATACGTACTGGACTGCCAGCTGCCAAATCGACCAGCCACTCCACAGGAGAAAGCTCAGGATGCCTAAATGATAAAGATTTACAGCAGTGGAAATCTTATGCAGGGTTGCAAGAATTATGAGTCTACTTATTAGTAGTGGGTTTGGGGGTTTTGATATATGATTTGCATAGCCAATTATAAAAATTTATTTCAGGGAAGCATAGACTTTCTTGATAATGCAGGGAAATCTCATGCTGTCAATGTACATGTCCCAGGTAATGGAAATTTAAAAATGCCCACACTGGGTAATATTCAGTTGGTACCTTTTTTGGGGGAGAGGGGTATCTTTTAAAATATTAAAATGTTCATAATATATCTTTGGTTAAATGTCTTTCATTAGATATTTTCATCATACTTCTCAAGCAAGTATTGTAATATTCATCATTAAAATATGAAGACATTTATGTCTCTACCCCTAGAAAGTATATTGTAATCGTGGCCTGGTGGGTTATTTGTTGTGCTGCTAACTAGAAGTTTAAGAGTTTAAAACTACCAGCCAATCCTCAGGAGAAAGGCAGGTCTTTCTGCTTCCCTAAAGATTTATAGTTTCCGAAACCCAGAAAAGACAGTTTGACTACGCGTCAACATAGACAGTGCCAGAGAGTGATAAACGAAAATTCTTACTACTATACCTAAAAGCATCACATTGAAAACTGGAGAAAAGGCTGCAGTTGTTAAAGTTTTATTTTACTTGAATTCACAATTCATGCCTGTAGACGTGGCATGAAAAAATGCACAATAAATATTTATTGTATTGAGAAAATATGCTGCACAAGACTTCCTTAAAGTGTTAAAAAGCAGAGAGGTCAATTTGTGCACTAAAGTATTCCTGACTCAAGTCACAGTATTTTCATTTGCATATGAAAACTGAGCAAAGAATAAGAAGACTGAGGAAGAATGGTTGCTTTGGAATTATGGAGCTGGCAAAGAATATGGAATGGTCTATCAGTTGCCAGAAAAACAAACAAATATGTCGAGCCAGGATGACATGTAGCCAGAACGCTCTTTGGATGAGAAGATGCAAAACTTTGTCTCATGCGTTTTGAGTATGTTTTCATGAGAGACCATTCCCTAGGAATGGACATCACTCTTGGCAAAGTAGCGTGTCAATGAAAGAAAAAGACCCTCAATGAGATGGATTGACCCAGTGGCTTCACAGGGTCTTCAAACTTAACAGTCATTGTGAGAATAATGCAGGTGTGCCCAATGTTTCATTCTGTCTTACAAAGAGTTGCTTTGGGTCAGAACCAGCTTGACAGCACTTAGCGGCAGTAGAGAATTTTGCATCATATGCTGTTGCTGCTATGTGCCACTGAGTTGGTCCCAACCTAAGGTGGCCCTGTGCACAGCAGAAAGGAACACTGCACGGTCCTGCGCCGCCCTCACAGTTCTTCCTGCGCTTCAGCCCGTGCTGCAGCCGTGTGTCCATCCATCTCCTTGAGGGTCTCCCCTTTGCTCCGTCCCTACACTTACCAAGCATGCTGTCCTTATCCTGGGACTAGTCACTCCTCACAAAGGATGTCAGTCTTGCCGTCCTTGTCCGTAAGGGCACTGTGGCTGTACTTCTTCCAAGACAAGTTGATTTGTCCTTTCAGCAGTGCTATATATTAGACCCAAGAAATACTCAGCAAGCACACTATAGTAAAATTTGAAGTAAAATAAAAAATAAATAAAAATCAGTATGTATATTATAATTTTATTTGTATTTGTCACTATATCAGACATTAATACCAATATGAGTATTAAACTAAGAAGCATCCTATCAAGTGATGCATCCATTCCAACTACCATTCCAGTGGTAAGAGTTCAAGCTCCCCAAATAAAATGATCTTTTAATAAAATTAATTAATTAAATTTTAATAATAAATAAATTTGAACAACTGCTCAGGTTCAGATTCTCACTCTGACACATACAATCTGTATGGCTGTTAAGCTTCCCTCAGCTATTATGCCTCAGTTTCCTCCCTGACGTAAAGGAACAATAATAGTTTCCCTTCACAGGTGTCACATAGAATAAATAAATGTAAACATAGTTCATAAATACAGTGGCGGGAACACATTAAAAACTTAAGCTATGTTTCAGATTTTACATGGGATCAGGATTTCCAACTTCAGTAAAATATGTTTCATAAATGTAATTTAGTGAACCAAAGGGAAAGATTCTCGGTAGGGATTGGAGAAAAAGTAAGGAAAAAATATTTTAAGATAAAGAAAGTGTTTCAAAGTATATAGAATATTTCACCTTATTTTCCTAAGTCCTTTTGACTTTTTAATCGAATAGTATAATTTAGAAATCCTTTTATTTTTGAAAGAAAATCTATTTATATAAAACTATAATATATTTTAAATATCCATACTGAATCTATATTATATTACAAATATTGCTACTTAAAGAGATTTTCATATTATCTTTCATATGATGGTATTTTAAAAGATGGTAATTATATATTTCCCAAAATATGTAATATAACAGACACTCAGTTGCTATAATTAAAAATCCTTTGTTCTATTCTGATTAAGGAATATTATCATTAAAACAAAATCTACATGCTAAAATAGTTTAAATATATATGTTTGAATTATTTCTAGCTTAAGTTTGCCATCTCCTAATGGATCAGAACTCATTTAGCATTTATAGATGCTAATTTTTATTTGTTTCTTAAAAGATAATTTTAGTGTTTATTATTAAACAGTTGAACTGCTAACTGCAAGGTCAACAGTTCAAAACCATCAGTTGCTCCGCTGGAGAACAATGAAACTTTCTAATTCCATAAATAATTATAGGTCCAGAGGGACAGCTTTCTTTTGTCCTGTAGGTTCACTATGACTTTGGTTTGGTTTGGATTCATTGCTTAAACATTGATTCTCTTGGAGATGCGTGGTTAGTGACAGTGTCTATGGGGTTGAGAATCTTGTGAGAAAAAGACCTCAGTAATTAGAGAAATTAATTGCTTCATTAAAACTAGAATTTAAGGGTGATTTCCTTTAAAACAAAAAAAAAACTGTTTCCCCCAAGAACCACTGAATTTTGAAATATGTTCTAATATATTCAATACTAATTTTACCTGTAACCAAGACATTTTACACAGCTGCAAGATCACCAAGGTAATGCAGAATCAATCAGCGTCTACTGTTGATGTCTGCAAACAAAGCATTAATGCAGATGTCAAACTCATTACCCAAAGGGAGTATACGTTTCAGCAAAATTCTAGATTAATATCTGACAGCTGTGCTTAAAAGGAAGTTATTCCTCTTGCACAAAGCAGTAAAAGTTAAAAGAACATACCATTCTTTCCCTATTTAGGCTTGATTCTAATTAAACTATGTGGGATGATAAGACATTAGGAGGACAGAGAATCAGCTCAGAAAGCTCTGAAAACTGCAAGCTTAATATGCTGTCATGAAGATAATTTAAAGTTTCCATTTAACTTCAGGTTCATTGTTAAGAAACGAGAAATATAAAACGTTTTACTTTGTTATTGCTTTTACCGTTTCAGTACCTCAAAATGTGTGTTCATGTACAAATATATGGAAACGTGTTTGTTGCTAACCCATGGGACAGTGAAATGAAATGTCTGTGGTTTCATCTCAATGCATGCTAATGTCTGCACGAATATCTGTGTGCTTATTGTAGGCGCCATAGCTACTTGTATGCATATGGTTGGATGTTGCTAGGTGCTGTTGAGTTGAGTCAGACTCCCCTAAATACAACAGATTGAAACACTGCTTGGTTCTGTGCCACCCTCACAATTCTTAATATGTTTAATTCCTCCACTGGGGAAGCCACTGTACCAACCCATCTTGTCAAATTCCATCCTCATTTTAACTGCCCTTCTGCTTTCCCAAGCATCATGGCCTTTTCCAGTAACCAGTCTCTCCTGATAACGTCTCCTAGCGATGTCAAAGTCTCACCTGCCTTACCTCGAAAGAGCACAGATTTGTTTGTTCTTTGGGCAGTCCATGATATTCTCGATATTGTTTGCCAGCATCACAGTTATTTGAAGTATTTTACCGGCAAAGAATATTGCGTGATTGCATGGATCGTTATTTAGCTTTCCTTATGCTCAACTTTCACAGGGATAGAGACTTTGAAACACAATGGCTTGGGTCAGACATTCTTTAGTCATCAAAGTAATCTTGCTCTTAAACCATTTCAAGAGGTTTTGCAGAGCAGATTTATTGAATGTTATGTGTGTCTGATCTCTTGACTGCTGCTTCTATGAGTGTTGATTGTGGATCCCAACAAGACAAAATCCTTGACAAAGTTCAATAGTTTTTCCATGATGATGCTCCCGTATGTCCAGTTGTGAGGATTTTTCTTCTCTTGACATGGAGTTGTACTTGTAGTAAGTGCCGCAATCCCACATCTTCCTCCGAAAGCGCTTCCAGTCCTCGTCACTTGCAGCAAGCAAGGTTGTGTCATCTGCCCTGCTCCTGATGCCAGTTTTCTTCATATAATGTCCCTTCCCTGATTCTTTTTTCTGCATGCAGAATGGATAAATATGGGGAGATGTTTCAGCCCTGATGCAAACGTCCTGATTTTAAACCCTGGAATATCCCTTTGTTCTCTTTGCTCAAATATCTCTTGACCCATGTGTGAGTTCCTCATGAGGACTGAGAAAGTGTTCTGGGATTCCCATTGTTCTCAAGGCTATCTAAAGTTTGTGATGATCCAGAGAGCCTTTGAATAGACACTAAAAAGCAAGTCATCATCTTTCTGGTATTCTCTACTGTCATCCAAGATCCATCTGACGGCAACAGCGATATCCCCTTATTCCCAGTCCACACTGGAATCCGACCTGAACGTCTGGCAGCTCCCTGTCAGTGTACTGCTGCAACCATGTGATATCAGTGATATTGCACTATAACTAGAGCATTCTGGTGGGTCACTGTTCTTTAGAATTAGTATAAATATGGATCTTTTCCAGTAAGTTGGTCAACTAGTTGTTTTCCAAATCACCTGGCATACACAAGTGAGTGCTTCCAGTGCTTTTTAAAGCTTGTTGAAACATTTCAATTGCTAGTCCATCGATACATGGAGCTATGCTTTTGGCTAATGTTTTCAGTGCATATTGAACTTCTTTCCTGAACTTCTTCAGCATTATTGGTTTTTTCCCCACATGCTACCTGAAATGGTGGCTGTTGATTTATTTTTTATATAGTAACTGTTATTTCAATCTTTTTAATGCTTACTTCATCAATTAATATTTTGCTGAGAGAATCAGTTTTTTTTAACTTGAGGCTAAATATTTTCTTTTGTATTTTTAGTTTAAGACATGCTGAACTTACTCTTCCTTTTTGATTTTCTAATTCCATGCCTCTGTACATTTCACTGTAGACTTCTTTGAAATTTTTGTTCACTCTTTGACTTCATGCTTCCATTCGATTTAGCTATTTTATGATTCAGAGAAGTTTCAGAGTTTCTTTTGACACCTACTCTGGTTTTTCTTTTATTTCTATATTTTTAATGTCTTTTTGCATTCTTCATAAATGATGTTCTTGATGTCCTCTCACAACATATCAAATCTTCTCTTATTAGTGCTCAATCTGTTCTTGATATGTACTTGAAATTCTGTCGGGATATTGTATTTTGGTAAATGTAGACTTTAAAACATTTTTGATAACTTCAAGCCACACCTACATGTGAACAATTGGGGGTCTATTCCATGGTCAACCCCTGGCCTGATTTTAGCTGATGACTTTCAATTTCTCCATGGTCTCTTCCCACAGATGCAGTCAATTTCATTCCTGTGTACTCCATGTGGATAAGCCCATGTTTATAATTGCATGTTGTAAAAAGGGATTTGCAACAAGCAAGTCATAGTCTTGCAAAATTCTATCAAGTGATCTCTAACTTTCTTTCTGTTACAAAGGCCCACATTTTCAACTACTGTGCCTTTTTATTCCTAACTTTTGCTTGCCAATCACCAATAATTATCAATGCATCTTGATTGCCCATTTGATGAATTTCAGCCCATAGAAGTTGGTAGAATACTTCAATTTCTTCATCACTACCTTTGGTTCATGCATTTTTAAAAAGTCGTTTTGACTTAATTTTCTGGTAAGTGAATTGATATTATTCTCTCACTTTTAACATTGTATGTCAAAATAGATCTTGAAAATGTACTTTTGATAATGCATGCAGTGCCATTTCTCTTGAATCCTGTCATTCCCAGCATAATAAATCATATGACTAGTTGATTCTAATTGGCTAATACCAGTCAATATCTCACTAACAGCTAGAATATTGATCTTTAGGGGATTATTTTATTAATTATAATTTCCAATTTCCTTATTTTATATTTCATACATTCCTAGTTCCAATTATTTCCTGATGTTTGTAGCTATCTGATTCTGGAAGCTTTGCTCCCACCTGCTTTACTCCATCATTGCATTATTGTTGACTCTATTTTGAGAAGGCAGCTCGCTCTTTTGCAGTCCTATTTTGAAGTGCCTTCCTACCCAAGGGACTCATCTTCTGGCACTATCTCTGACAAGGTTCAGTTTCTGTTATGAGGTTTTAACTATCTGACAATGTTTCAGTGCTGTCCATAAGGGGGTTCATGACTAATTCCTCTGAGGTGTGTAGCCTATTTCTTTATCGTAGTCTCTCCCTAGTCTGGAAGCTCTGCTGAAATGTGCTCACTTTGGATGGACCTGCTGGTATTTGAAATACACCAGCACCACAGCAAAATGTAAGCCACCACAGTACAACAAACTGATAGACAAGTGGTGGACATGTGTGAGCAGTTGTTTATCATATGTTATACAAACACCTTTCTTTTCATGTTAGAAATAAGATGCTTCACAATGATAATGGCTACAATCCAAGAGGAATGAATGAGCTTAGTTACTAAAATTTTTCTCATAACAGAAGAATACAGAGAAGACATAGACTGTGAATTATATAAGACAGCAGTTATACATCTACTAGATAATGTTACGTACTGTAAAGCTTTGGAAACACTTAAAAGTGTTATTCTCACAGGAAAATGTTTGAATTTGGAAGCAAGCACTAATACATTTAGATGTAAAAGCAATTTATTTGGGGAGATACCTGCCAAAGATAAAGGGAACCATGCAAGGGTAATTACTGAGCACTGTAAGACTTAATGCTGATTGACAGCTATGAAGAGGGGAGAGGGATTATGTTGATTATAATGGAAGATCCTAAGATCACGGTAGTTTGGGGAAAATCTTGGATAGATCTAAATAAACTGTTGCTCACAGTAATAGCATTTCTTTTGCAGATGAACAGAGTTGATTTTGTTGTTGTTTTAAAGCATGCTTAATTTAGTTGTAGATTGATTATCTGGTTCTTGCATTTGTTTTATTGATAAAATATTGTGTAAATTACTCATTTCAATCAATCTCGTACCTATTATTATTAGCTCCCCATTTCCCCTCAACCTCCCTGCTATAACAATTTAGTTACTGTCTTTGTAGATTCACTGATCCTGGATTTCACATTCAAAAAAACATACAAAAAGAGAAAAAATGATGAAAAAAAAATAAAGCACAGGAAAATATAAATCTAAAAGAAAGTAGAAAATAATAATATCAGAACTAATTAAAAATAGTTCAAAAGGAGAAACAGCGATAAGATGTTAAATTTTAAACAAACTTATATCTGTACTGGGAGGCCTGGTGGTCTTGTGGCCACTCTCTAGGCTACTAGCTACAAGGTTAGAAGCCCCAGTCCACTAGTCACTCTGATCTCTAAGGGAGAAAGAGGAAGCCGCTCACTCCACCAGAGATTCACAGCCTCAGAAACCCAGACACAGCGATCCTCTGCCCCCCAGATACACTGTGAGTCAGAGGCAACTTGGTAACAGTGAGTTTGAGTCTGAGATTTGCAGTAATCCAAAGCATTCTGCCTGAATGTGAAACTATGCACATCCATGGTTAATTGTTTGAGGGAATTCAATGGATTCTTAATCCCCTTGGGAACTCCGCAAATGAAATTTTTGGCTTTCATTGTCATCCATAGCCCATTGCAAACCTGGTGGTCAGAATTTAAGATCTAATAAAATCCCCTCCTCTAATCTTGGATTTTAATATTTACAATCCTGTATCACACAGGCTGGTGCACTCCTTCTGTGCATACTTTATCTGACACTTCCCTTAGATGGCTGCCTATTTTAAATCAAGACCCCAGAGGGTATTCTTTCTGGTAACCAGGCAATGTGTCTGCAGAAACTATGTCGCAAGAAGTAAAGTATGAAACTAACAAGTATATGGTAATGTCAAGTTTCCAATTATGGGGCAACCTCAAAAGCAAGAGAATTAAAGTCCAGTCGCTTTCCCAAATCACAACCTTGGGAAAGCAGTCATAGGCTTCTCATACTAGGATGTTTCAGCTTTAATTCCAAGGAAGTATTTCAATTCCTTTAATCTGCAACAGGTGTGTTTAAGGTAAAGTCGGGTTCACTTAGTGAGTATTCTCACTAAGACCCTTCTGATGTGGCCTATGAAGGATGTTGTATACCTCAAAAAGAGAAAAATCTAACATCCAGACAGTTAATAATAGCACAAGGCCTTGCCAGGAGGTGGACATGCCTGGGACCTTCTCTGCTGGGTTACTGAGCTTGCTAGGGCCTTGCGTGCTATGCGTTTTTTCATATCATTGTGTAAATAGAATATGTGCACTAGGTTATACTAAGTCAGTCTACTAGTGAGTCCAGTTTTTGTTTCCAAGAAAAATGGAATTGTTTCTAAAGGCATGATTCTTAAACCTCACAGTTATCAAAAGAAAGCCTTTTTCGTACATCTTATGCTCGTCACTAAACACTTTCCTTTTGTTTTTATAATAAAACGTGCTCCAGATATTAAAAAAATACAGTCACCATTTCAATTTGTACATCCATACCTTTGGAGTTGCTTGGAGTGTAGGAGTAAAAATAACTTGACTAAAATTTACTGGTGGAGCAGGTTATTTAACAAAACACTCAGCTATACTCTATAGCAGACACTAAAACCTATGTAAAATGTAACCTTGACCTCATCTATGTTTTAAGCTAAACATAATGTTTATGAGGATTTAGATTTCTCTCTCAAGCACTGTTGACAGATAAACAGTTGGCAGTTATTTCTGAGACCTTTAAAATTCAACTGTGAAATGCAGTTAGCTTAGTTCAAGCATTTTAGGAAGTCAATTTGGGAAGTTTGGTGTTGGGCTGTGCATAATTCAGTATGACAGATTGATTTTCTGATTAGCAACCAGCAAAGGTTAGTGGATTGTGGAAGGAATAGAGAAAATTTGTAAGACATAATTTTTACAAAAGACAGTTTATTTTGTTTTAATTAGCTTAAAAGAATGATTCTAGACTGAGTATAATTAACTTGTAAACTAAACAGCTTAGATTGCAAAACTAGGAGTTGTAATTAGACTGAGGTGAGAATTTGGAAGGTAGGAACAGTTGAAGCTTGAAGACTAGAATCATAGACTGACTTCAAAGGAATACAATTGGTTTGAGACTTAAAAATACCTAGTCACGAAGGTTTAACTTCTCTTTGAATTGTATCTCGCATGAAAAACATCCTTATTAATCTGAGTGGTTTGGAAATATATTTGAAGTCCATGCAGTTCTATTTCTACAACTACCTCTCTGGTCCAAGTTAGTCATCTCAACAGGTTAATCAGGCGGTTCCTAAATAAGCTATTTTAGCCCATGCAATATTAGTTTATTATTTTGAATCAGATTTCAAGGTGGCCAATAAAAATGTCACACCATGATGTTTCTTTGCGCACAATTCTTTTTAACTTTAAAAAAATTTCACTGTGAAATATTTTTAAAGTGGCCTACGTGAACTCACATGCCCAAACTGCCCTCAACTCAAACTGCGCTCTCCTGGCTCAAGTTGCTTCAGCCACACTAGCCTTATTGTGGTTTGTGTTTAGATACGTTAGCTCAAGACAGATCCCAACTTCTGGGACTTTTCCATCTAATGTTCCCTGTGTCTGGAATCAGCTCTCTCTCACTATCTCTCCCTTTATTTAGAATAATTCACTCACTTATGTTATTCAAGTTTTTACCTAAGTGTTCCTTTTAAATGAGCATCCCCTGGCCAGTTTCTTTAAAATGAAAACTTTCTTCCCAAGCAACATTATCTGTCCCTTCCCCTGCTTTGTTTCCTCAAAGGCCTTTCTGCCATCCACTATTCTATATATTTTACTTATGCAACTGGACTGTAAATTCGACGAGAGCAATATTTTGGGTCAATTTTGTTGAAAATCCTAGCCTCTCTAGAGAGAGTAATTGGATTAATGGCTTATTGGGGGTAGAGAAGGGCAGGTTGTGGGGAAATTGGGAGCAAATCGCAGTGAGAACAAGAAGGAAGAAAATGTTCTGTAACAGATTGTGGTGACGATTATACAAATCTGTTTGATATGACCAACTATTGAAGTGCATGATATATCAATAAAACTATTTAAACAACAAGTTCTAAATTAAATAAACGTAGATGGTTTATATCCTGAGCCTCTATGTGAAGATTTGAGCTCATGTTTCCTAAAACGTCTTATGTAATTAGTGTGAGTGGTGTATTATGAATCACTGAAATATGGCAAATGCAGAAAAAGAGATCATTTAAGTTCATCTCCAAGAATTTAAATTTGGTTTGTTCTATATGAATCTATTTAAGTTTCTCTAGAGAACTAGAGATTTTGTATATGGGTATGTCAAAATGATATCAAATATGAAAGGGACATTTGACATTTTCTAAATTTTCTTTATTTAGGCTAAGAACAAATAAGTAGTTGTGCCACACATCGATGATAAGCTCACCAGCACTGTAGTAGGCACTGATGTCCGAGGTAGGTCACGTAGGGTTCCCACTGCTCGGTGAACGTCCCATAGTGAAGCTGAAGCTTTGTGCCCCCTGGGGGTCATTAAGGTAACAGAAAAATATTCCAGCCTGGATAGGCATAGGAAAAAACCAAAATATGGAAGTGGCATAAGACATTTACAGACTTATGAACTGTTCATGTGTTATGGTAACCGCACAGGGCATACGCAGGTAAAATACAATCTAAAATTGGAAAGAGGAATAGTTCTAGAGTCTAGATGGTTAGGATGAAGAATTTATCTGTTCACATAGAAATTGGTTTCGTACATAGTCAAGTAAATGTTCTGGAGTGAACATTGTTCTTCAGTTGTCCCCATTGTGGTCTTGCCTAACACTGTGATTTGTTGCCTTGTGTTTGCCTTCTCTTCCACAACCAATCTAAAAAAGTTTGTTACTACAGAAAAATATGGTGAGAGAGCAGAAGTGCCTGGCTCTCAATTGGAGTACTGTCTGGGTTCTTTTTTTTGTTTGTTTAATTTTTTAATTTAAATACTTTTATTGGGGACTCTTACATGTCTTTTCACAATCCATGCATTCATCCAGTGTGTTAAGCACATTTGCACATATGCCGCCATCATCATTTTCAAAGCAGTCTCTTCCCACTTGAGCCCCTGATATCAACTCCGCATTTCTTCCCACTCCCTCCCGTGCCCAACTTCTCTCATGAACTCTTGATAAGTTATAGATTATTATTTTCATTTCCTATACTGTCTTCCATCACCCCTCACTCACATTTCCATTGTTCACCCCTCTAGTAGGGGGTTATAAGTTGATCCTTGTGATTGATTCCCTCTTTCTCCCCCCACCTTCCCCTAATCCTTTTGGTTTCTCTACTCTCATTGTTGGACTTGAGGGGTTTATCTATCCTTGAATCCCTGTGTTGCAGCTATTATCTGCAGCTGTGTGCATGCTCTGGTCTAATTTGATTTGTAAGGAAGAATTGAGGTCATGATAATGGGGGGAAGGAAGCACCAAAGAACTAGAGGACAGTTGTGTGTTTCATTGGTGCTATACTGCACCCTGACTAGCCCTTCTCTTCCCTGTGACCCTTCTGTGACAGGATGTCAAATTTTCTACAGCTGGGCATTGAGTCTTCACTCCATGTCCTTCCCCGCCACGCCCCCCCCTTCAACTTGGGTATAATTTTGTTCTGGTCTTAGATGTCTGATACCTGATCCCGTTGGCACCTTATGATCACACAGGCTGGTTTGCTTCTCCAGATGCTATATCTTTTGATAGCTGGGCACCATCAGCTTTCTTCACCCCATTGCTTATGCACCCATTTTTTCTTCAGTGATTGTGTCAGGGAAGGTGAGCATCACAGAATGCAGGACTGTTAGATCAAAGTGTTCTTATGTTGAGGGAGTACTTGAGTCCAGGCCCAATGTCCATCTGCAGCCTTAATTCTTAACATTTAGATGAGCACATAGTTTTATTCCCCTCTCATTATATATGCATATATTTACATATGTATATGCCTGTATTCTGACCACTATAACTGTCCGTTGTCTCCTGATTCTTTCCTCTATTTCCTTTTACTTTCCTCTTGTCCCACCATCTTGTTTGACCTTCATTCAGGTTAAGTAGTTCCTCGTTGCTACATTGCCCTTGATTAAGTCCTGTCTGGGGTCTTAACAACTTGTATTCAAACAAGTAGCCATCTGGGTGAGGAGTCAACTAAGTCTAAAAAGAAGAAGCACACCAAATATGACAATTACAAATCCCGAATATGGTGAGGAGAAAAGCAACAGAGCAAAAATGTTGAACACCCTATTTGTGGAGGGCTACGGAGGATGGCCCCAAACCCATCTAGGGTGTATCTGGTCAGATTGAGCTACTGGCATATCTGCTCTTGCCACAGACAGGAGTCTCAATCAGCTTAACTGTCAGGCAGAGGCCACTGTAATCTTCATTATGCTTGATCGAAGTCAACACGTGGCCAGCTGACCACCCTTTAGACATAACTTGAATTCGTTCTGGGAGCAATATTTCTTACTGGTTCCATGTCACATTTCTTCCAGGGCTTTTAAATTATTATTAAGGGTCTTTCTCTTCTTATGCATTATTTTTATTTTTATCTATATACTGTTATGTGTTTATCCTTACCACCTTAGTACAATTTTATTGGTTATTGTCTTCTATTGGGTCTCCCAGCTGTGAAGCACAGGAGGAGTGAATACATAATGATAATAATGGATACGAGAAGATATAGAGAATGCAGGGGGTGGGTGGATGATTGGGAGAGAAAGGAGATTTCGGGAGTGACTAATGAGGGCCGGAGGGAGCAATAGAACAGATTGTGATGGAATAAATCATCTTAAAGGTGGTATAACCATGGGGGGGGTGCTCGAAAATTGGTGTGGAGGTGATTGTACAATTATCTGTGATATGATTGAATGATTGAACTAATGAATTATATGATATGCAAATTACTTGCCCATAAATATGTTGGTGGGTAGGGCGAGAAGTACAGGAGGACCCTGGTACTCCACCGTATCAGTACTTGACATAATTCGATTTCAACATCAAATGTCCAAAAAAAAACTTACATCAGAGCTCAAATATGGGAATCTGACCTGACACATGTGGTTTTTGTAAACAAAAGCAGTTCATGGGTCACTCAGTGTTCGGTGGCATTGTTAGAACTCGTTTAAACCTTTTGAGGCTGAGTTCCAAGCATTTTGCTATGATTTTATTTTTTAGTTTGTGTGGCTTTTTGTACTGTTTTTAGATAAAAAACATGAGTTCTAAGAAAGATGTTTTTAAAAGAATAATCATGATAAGAACCTGGTTAACTGTGTTAGAAATATTATTGATGATAACTTAGTAAACCCTTTTAGAAAACAGCTAGGGAAAGGCCAACAGCAGACCACATTAGACAGACATTTTTTAAAAGAGAAAGCCAGCCAGGTCCTAGTGAAAAAAGGCAAAGAAGGGAAAAAACTCAAAGCAGCTACCAGTTGATTTTATGGAAGGGAATTCCCCTCCAGACAATGCCTTTCTCACCATCCCTCCTGTCCACATCCACATCCACAGATCCAGATCCTCATCAGTCTCAAAGAATGGGCCCTACTGTAGTTGTTAAAAACTTTTAAAATGTTGTATTTCTTTATTCAATTATATTAACTCTGAACTTATTTATTTGAAATTTCTGTGTAATGTTTCGTATAAAAATGGAATTTTAAGGCAAAAACTTGGTCATTAAGAATGGATTAATCCATTTTCAATTATTTCTTATGGGAAAAATTGGTTCAGAACTCAACTATCAGATTTCCACGCTCCTTCTAAGACAGATTAGGGTCGAGGTCCAGGGTTCTACTGTATGTTACATTGACCTAGAGAAAACCTGTCACCATTGAATTGATTCCAGAGCAGAACTGTGCTCCACAGAGTTTTCAATGGCCAATGGTTCGGAAGTAAATCTCCAATTCTTTTGGCCCCGGGTTTTTATGGGTGAAATTAAATTAAAAACCTTTGGATTAGCAGCCGAGTATGTTACCATTTGCACCATTCAAGAACTTGTGTAACTTTGCTATTGTGTACTGTCAAATCAATTCTGATGCATAGTCACTTAATGTGTCAGAATGGATCAGCCCATAGTGTTTCCAAGGCTTTAACTTTATGGGAGAAGATTGCCAGATCTTTCTCCTGTAAACAATTGGGTGATTTCGAAGAGCAAACATTTCCCTTAGCAGCTGAATACTTGACCACTGTGCCAACAGGGCCGCTGTCTGTAACAGTAAGAGCCCACTTTTATACTCTGACCACGTTTCTGATCAGGTAACTTAGACTGAAGCAATGTTTAATCATGTTGAGTTCTTCTGAACTTGGGAATCTGCAGATATATATTTCAGAGAAGAGGGTTCTGTACTTCTAACAAATCATTTTATGATTTGTTATTTTATTATAAACTATATTTCTATTAAACTTACTTGGTCTCATAAAAAAATTCATGATTTGATGTGTTAAGCTGGGTTCTCTGGAGAAACAAAACCAGCGATATTTGTATGTGTATGTTTATAGAAAGAGAGTTATACCAAGAAATGGCTTACTCAGAACTATTAAAAACTGTCTGGTTCAAGTGCAGAGGTCACATGTAAACTGGAGGCTGCACCAGATTTGTGTACTGATGAATAGGAAGCAGAATGGTCACAGGCTGGTGGATACAGAGATAAATGAATCCGAAGTTTGCCTAATGAATTCAAAGTTGACAGTCCATTGTTGGACTCCTGAGATGATCAGAAAGCAAGACAGAGAATTGATAAACCACATTCAAGCTCCAGATTCAGCAGAAGGCGAGAAGGCAAGAGAGAACTCAGCTCTGTTCAGGGTGTCTTTATTACACAAAGGCCACACTCAGAAGAAAGTGTCATCAGGTTGAAACCTGACTGGGAGATTGGCATCCTGCCTCCCTTCACCCAGCTATGTCTAGTTGACCAATTCTAACTATCACATGTAGATAGGAGGACAGTATCTAAACTATACAACTATGAAAATGAGATCTAAGTGCTTTTAAAACAGCTTTCCATGGCCACTGATCTAATTAAATGGTGAATTAGATATCAAGTCCTGGTTTTCTATTCTAATACACTGGAAATGCCTCTGAAAGGTAATATAATCCTGGAAAAAAACCCACATTTTAATTTGTAGGGATGACTTCCAAAGAATTCCAGTTAACATAGCTATTGTTCAATTTACACACCAGACTCTAAAGCTAATGGTAATAACATTGAAGAATTCTACCAACTTCTTCAGTATGAAATTCATCAATACATTGATAATGATGAACAATTGTATTGCAAAAGTTAGAAACAAGTAGAAAGGAACAGTCGTTGGACAAGATAGCCTTGGAGATAGAAACAAAAAAGTGGAGATCGAAACAAAGCTGGAGATCACTTGATAAAGTTTGTCAAGACCAAAGGCTTCTTCATCACAGACGACTTTTCAACAACATAAATGATGATTGTACATGTGTATTTAAGCAGATCGAATGCACAGCAGCAATCAACTTGGCCACATCTGTGCAAAGAAGGGGCGTAGAAGTTCACTATCAGCAGCCAAAACAGGCCAGGGACTGACTGTGGAACATAATATCAATTGCTCATATGCAAGTTCAGATGGAAGAAAATTAAGACAAGTCCACGAGAGCCAAAATATGACCTTCATTATACCCTATCTGAATTTGGAGACCATCTCAAGAATATATTGACACATGGAATAGTAATGACAGGTGACCTGAGGAGCTGTCGGAGGACATCAAGAAACATCATCAAAGGTCATTAAAAAGATAGGAAAGAAATGATTAAGGTGGATGTCAGAAGAGACAGAAACTTGCTCTTAAAACAAAGTATCTAGAGTAACTGGAGGAAATGATGAAGTCAAAGAGTTGAACAGAAAATTTCAATGGAAAGCTCAAGAAGACACAATAAAATACAAAGAAATGTGCAAAGACCTGGAGTTAGAAAACCAGTAAGGAAGAATACACTCAGGATATAAAAACTGAAAGAATTGTAGGAAAGCTACAAGCCTCAAATTGCAATCTTGAAAGATTCTCCGGGCAAAATATTGAATGATAAAGGAAGTATCAAAAGAAGATAGAAAGAATATACAGTCACTGAACCAAAAAGAACTAATTGGCATTATACCATTTCAGGAGTAGCATATGAGCAAAAATCAACGGCGCTGAAGGAAGAAATCGAGGATGTCTTAAAGGCATTAGCCAACAGCAAGGCTTGAAGAATTGTTGAAATACCAAATGAAATGTTTCAACAAACTGATGAAGCACTGGGAGCACTCACTTGTCTATGCCAAGAAATTTAGAAGACCTGGCCAACTGATGGGAAGAGATCCATACTTACGCTGATTCCAAAGACGCCAACAACATAATGTGGAAAGTATCGAGGAATATCTTTAATATCATCTGAAAGTAAAATTCTGCTGAAAATAATTCAACGATGATTATAGCAATGCACAGACAAGGAGATGCTAGAATTTGAGGCTAGATTCAGAAGATCTGGAGCATAAGATATTATTGCTGATATCAGAAGGAGCCCACTCAGTGGGAGAAAGACAGGGCTTTCTATTTCTGTAAAGAGTTACAGTCGCAGAAACTCACTGGAGCAGTTCTACTCTGTCCTATGGGATTGCTATGAGGCATGATAGACTAATCGACAGTGAATTTGGTTTTCAAATAGGTGATTATATATACCTAATTAGTCCCTGGTGATTTTCCATATTTTTCTTTTGACATGGTGTACTTACCAACTGGGTAAAGTATAACTTACAAATGAGAGTCTGCTGTATCTTCTTTCATGTTTTATAATAAATGGATACCTCTGATCAGTAGCATTAAACTTAAATATCTTTAAATCTTGAGTTAAAGAACACAGTAAAGGGTGGGAGAGGTTAAGATATATTATTGCGTTGGATTGGACTTTCTTACATATAAGCTTTATTTTAAAGTGTCATGATTTAATGTAACACCAAATATTGCGTATAGTTTTCAATGAAATGATTATTTATTTAGACCTTGAATTAAAATGAGTGGCAATAAATACGATGCTCTTCTCATGCTTAGGGGGCTAGATCAAGTGTGTCATCTTTGAAATAGATAATATTTTCTTCAACAATACTCCCTACACCTTCCCAATTTTATTACATATGGTAGAAATGACAAAATGTGATCATTTGTTTTCTCAGAGTCTGGGGAAAGCAGAGGGAAATATGCTAAAACATATGCTCTTTCATAATCTTCCTTTCAAAAACTCCCCATATTTGTCTTAGTAATATATAAATTTTGTTAATGCTATAAGGCACAAATACATTTCTGCTTGACTCATCGCTATTGGTCCAGAACGATGCACTTGTTTTGTATCAGTCCTTAAGAAATTCTGATATTTAATGACATTTATGACCAATTCTGGAAAAAAGGCCATAAATCCATGTTTTATTAATAAAATAAATTTATAATTAAATTATAAAATTATTTCTAAATTTTCTCTGCAGTCTTGGTGCTTTTAATGAATAATATAGGGACAACTTTTTTAGCTGTATATATTGTTGGAATTTATTTCAATTTATTGTATAATGGTAAATATATTTCTTTAAATAATGATTCAGTATGCACTAATTTAAAAAACACATTTTATTAGGGACTCATACAGCTCTTATCACAATCCATGCATACATCAATTGTATAAAGTACATCTGTACATTCTTTGCCCTCATCATTTTCAAAGCATTTGCTCTCCACTTTGCATCATCTTTTTCCCCCTCCCTCCTCACTCCCCCTCCCTCATGTGCCCTTGATAATTTATAAATTATTATTTTGTCATATCTTGCCCTGTCCGGCATCTCCCTTAACCCCCTTTTCTGTTGTCCGTCCCCCAGGGAGGAGGTCACATGTAGAGCCTTTTAATCGGTTCCCTCTTTCCAACCCACTCACCCTCTACCTTCCCAGTATCGCCCCTCACACCCCTGGTCCTGAAGGTATCATTCGCCCCGGATTCCCTGTGCCTGGAGCTCTTATCTGCACCAGCGTACATCCTCTGCTCTATCCAGACTTGCAAGGTAGAATTCGGATCATGGTAGTTGGGGGTGGGAGGAAGCATTTAGGAACTGGAGGAAAGCTGTATTCTTCATTGGTACTACATCGCACCCTGACTGACTCATCTCCTCCCCTAGACCCACCCCTCTGAGAGGGGATCTCCAAGTGGCCGACAAATGGGTTTGGGTCTCCACTCTGCACTTCCCCCTTCATTCACTATGGTAAGATTTTTTTTTTCTGATGCTGTCTTATACTTGATCCCTTCAACACCTCGTGATCGCACAGGCTGGTGTGTTCTTCCATGTGGGCTTTGTTGCTTCTGAGCTAGATGACCGCTTGTTTACCTTCAAGCCTTTAAGACCCCAGACACTATCTCTTTTGATAACCTGGCACCATCAGCTTTCTTCGCCACATTTGCTTATGCACCCATTTGTCATCGGTGATTGTATTGTGAAGGTGTGCACCCAATGATGTGATTTTTTTGTTTTTTGATGCCTGGTATGCACTAAATTTAAGGCATAGCTTTTGTCTTTTGGAAAATTTAATTTGTTGCAGTGAATGTTTGGACTATTTCCCAGCAAGATACATATGAGAGTTGTCTGTTCTGTATGAATTAAATTTACTATTGTAGGAGGACTTTTTGTTAGCGCCCAGAAATAGCAGTGCTGTCTTTAATGTCTGATTTAGATGCCATTCTCAAATATTTGATACAATTTTATATCTCGGGAGTTGACTAAGTAAAATTTAAAACCCTGAAAATTGAACATTTTCAATTCAATTCAGTATTTCTTTGATTATCTTTTCTACTTTTCTAGTGCCCTAATGTGAAGGACCCCCTGTGTCACTGTCTAGACTGCTAACTGTAAGATCACGGGTTCAAATCTATCAGCCCCTCCTCAGAAGAGAGATGAGGCTGTCTGCTTCTCTAAAGATCCACAGCCTTAGAATTCCTGTTGCTGTGAGGCTGACCTGACTTGACAAAAGTGAAAAAATGATGAGAAGGGGTCCTGATGGGACTAGCGGTTGGGCTGCCAGCAGTTCCACAGGAGAGAGGTGATCATCTGTCTGTTCCTATAAAGCTTTGCACTAAGGGCCAGTTTTTCTCTGTCATATATACTGGCTATTAAAATCTACATAATTGTGTTCAATATGATTGTATAGTATTTTGAAAAATATATGTTTGAATGAATAACTTATTTTCATGACCATTCTTGTTATTTTAATGTCATATCTATTATCAAGGTCGTATTTTCCCAGCTAAATAATCATTCTTCCCTGTTTGTATCATCCATATTGTAACCACATTAGCTACTAAAGAAACAAAGGGTTGCATGCAATTTCAGATTGTTGAAGTTGCTTCGATTCAATTTATTAATCCTGGTATTGAAACATACTTTCACATTGATTTCAATGGAATGTTAAGTTGTTAAACATTATAAATAAAATAATATGAAAACTATCATTCATACCCTTTGCTTTATTATTATTTCCATTTCTATTCTGATTAGAGTGCAGTCAAGTATATTTAATGATATGTCATCACTAAGGCTAAAGGTAAAAATGGGTTTTTATATATGTGTGTGTATGCAAATTAGTATGTATGTGTGCCTGCATTTACCTGGATGTGGTTTTTGCTTGTTTAATCTATTCAGTCTTATATTACCAGTGATAATAATAGCAGTAATTAATAAATTATTTGATAATTACATATCTATTTATTTTGAAAATAAATGAGATTTAAAAATAGGAATAGCACTTATAATCAATTTAATTAATCAAAAAGGAGATAACTAATTTGATACAAATTAATCTAATATAATCAAATGAAATAATGCTAATGAAATTTTGGGGGGAAATTGCTTTGGTAGCAGAGTATGATATGCTATATAAAAATAAACTTTTTAATATAAGCTAACTCGCTCTTCTCACTACATCTCTGTCAATTTGTCATACTGTGGTGGAAACCATGTTACTGATATTGCAAATGCCAGCAGGTTCACCTCAATTGAACAGGTTTCAGTGGCGCTTCCATATTAGGAACAGACACGAAGAAGGAATCAGCCTTTTACTTCAGAGGAAGTAGCCAATGAAAACCTTATGTATAGAATCCAAACATTGTCAGATACTGTAGGCCTAATGGATGGAAGCAGGATATTGTTAGAGACAATTTGTGCCAGAGTATTAGCCCCTCAAGTTGGAAGGCCCTTGACATATGTCTAAGGAGGATATGCCTTCTCAAACTTGAGTGGATAATCCTCATGTGAATATGGTAAAGTCTATGGGAGTAAAACCGTTGGGGTCTTCATTTGCCAGTGCAGCACAACTCCCAATGAGAAAACAAATACTGCAATCATCAATCAATAATCAGAATGTGGAATGTATGAAGTATGATTCCAAGAAGATTGGAAGTCGCCAAAAATGGAATGGAAGACACAAATATACTGCTCCTAGGCGTTAGTGAGCTGAAATAGACTGCTAATGACCAGAAATCATATGCCAGGAGTGACACAATCAAAAGGAATGGTATTATATTCATCATTAAAAAGGATACTTCAAGGTGTATCTTGAAGTTCTCTGTGATAGGATTATATCTATTTGGATTCAAGGAAATCCTATCAATAGTTATTCAAATTTATGTACCAACCAGAAAAGCTCGTTATAAAAGAATAGAAGAATTCTACCAACATCTTCAGTCTGAAGTTGATCAAAGATGTAATCAACATCCCATCAACATGCTTTAAACATGCAATAAAGAGAATTACTGGCAATCGGAGTGCAAAGGTACAATCAGAAACTAACAGGAAGTAATAGGCTTTGTAATAGAAATGAAGCAGGAGATCCCATTATAAAATTTTCAAGGACAACTACTTGTTCATAGCAAATAACCTTTTGTCAACAACATAAATGGCAACTATATGTGTGGATTTCTCCAGATGGAATACACCAAAATCAAAATGACTCCATCTATGGGCAAAGATGAAGAAGTTCAATAAAACTAGGTTTGAGGCTGACTGTGGAACAGACTATCAATTGCTCATATGTAAGTTCAGGATAAAACTGAAGGAAATTAGAACAACTCATCAGAACCAAAGTATTACTGAATTTCAAGAAATCTCCAGAAAGATTTGCTGTATTGAGCACTAATGAAAGAAGATGTGATGAGTTATGGGAGAACATCAAGTGTATTATTCATGAAGAAACTAAGGGTCATTAAAAAGACAAGCCAGATTAAGATCAGCATGGATGTCAGACGAGACCTCTTCCCACAAGAAAAGCAAAATTTATTGACCTCGAGTTGATTCCAACTCATCGTGATCCACTGTGGTAGGGTAGAATTGCACCTGAGGCTTACCAAGACTGCTCATTATTCACAGGGACTGGAAAGCTTCATCCCTGTGGAACAGCTGGTGGTTTCTACTGTTTACACTGAAGTTAGCAGCCCCATATGTCGCACACTACATCACCAGGTCTCCTAATCATGAGAAACCATCAGACACATTTGCAATAGAAAAGCACTCACCACATTAATTGCCTAGATTCCTCCAAACAGTCAAGGTCAGCAATAGCTAGGACACCCTGAGAAACCATTCAAGCATGAAGAGACTAAGGAGGCATGCGTCTAATGAAGCATAGTCCTTGTTTGTAGAAGGTTATGGATGACCGTGGAAGCCCCCAAACCTTTGTAGAGTCCCTGGATTAAGTCTCTAGTGAGGGGTGTGGATAGCCTTATTTTCAGAGTTTTGTAAAGTCGAGTGTGGCTGACATGTTGCTCTTGTTGTTAGGGTCCATCAAGTGAGCTCGGGATGCAGTGCACAACCAACAAACCACTTCACAGTCCAGTTGCATGCTCACAATTGTTGCTATGCTCCAGCCCATTGATGCAGCCACTGTGCGAGTCACCTCATGGAGGGCTTTCTTCTCTATCTCTGCCCTCCCACTTTACCCAGCATGATGTCATTTCCCAGGGGCTGGTTCCTCCGGACAAGATGTCCTGAGTTTGGAAGATGCAGTTTTGCCGTCTTTCCTCCCAGGAGCACTCAGGTCTCGTTTCTTCTAAAACAGGTCAGTTTGTCCTTTTAGCTGTCTGTGGTGCTTTCTCCAGCACTACAATTCCAGTGAAGCGATTCTTCTGTGGTCTTCCTTATTTAATGTCCAACTTTTATTTGCATATGATGCAATGGAGAATTCCATGGCTTGGGTCCTCAAAATAACATCCTTGCTCTTCAGTACTCTAAAGAGGTCTTGTGTACCAGATTTACCTAACGCAATATGTCTTTTGATCTCCTAACGGTGGCTTCCATGAACATTGATTGTGGATGTAAGCAAGATGACAAGTTCAACCTTTTCTTCAGTCACATTATTTTGGTCAAGTTTTGAGGATTTGGGTTCTTCTTACATTGAATTTTAATCCATAACGAAGGCTACCATGCTTGTCCACCAGCAAGTGCTTCATTTCCTCCTCACTTTCGGAAAGCAAGGCTGTGTCATCTCTGTGTTGCTGGTGGTGAATACCCTTTCCTCTGATTCTGTTGCCACGATCTTCTTCATGTAATCCAGACTAGTTAGGTCAAAATGTAATAGCTTGTTATTTGATAAGGGTTGTTCTATGCTATCCTTTAGGGTTAAATCTGACTTGACTCAATAGTTACAGGTTTTGTTTTATTTTAAAACAATAATAGGTGAGAATATATAGTGATATAGTGGATTCTACTATCATAATAGCTTTTATGCAAACCTAAAATGGTTCTATAAAATGCCTATCAATATTACTAGTTGTGATATTAACTATTAGTTATAGAGCGATTTAGATTGACCATTATATTTTCCATGTTCAGTGAAATTTTATTAGCTTTAATATTGAAAATAATGTCATGATGCATGGTGGAGACATGAAATTCTGTAGTTGAAACTTGTGAGGAATTCATTTCTTTAATCCTTCACAAGCATGATTTACATTTTTCCTTACCAATAGCCATTTATTTTAGGATAAAATAGCAAATGTAGGAAATTACAAAATGAAATATGATATACATGAACTTGAAAAAACAGCAGTAGCTAAGCACTTAGTTTTAATTTGTATTTTTATTCTAACCAAATAAAGTAAGTCCAATTGGTAGTTATGCTTTATCTGGACTGCATTATGAGAGGATAAAATTATGGGTTTCTCACACCATGGCATCTTCTTCACAATTTTTCATATTTGTTGTCACATTACAAATGCCTGTGGTGACAGTGGCGATACCGGGAGGGTGGGGTGGAGAGGAGGAGCCGACTATAAGGATCTACCTATAACTTCCTTCCTGAGGGATGGACAACAGAAAAGTGGGCAAAGGGAGACATTGGACAGTGTAAGATATGACAAAATAATAATTCATAAATTACCAAGGGCTCATAAGGGGGTGGGGAAGCATGGATGGAGAGGGAAAAATGAGGAGCGGATGCCAGGGACTTAAGTGGAGAGCAACTGTTTTGAGAATGATGAATATAAGGAATGTACAAATGTGCTTTATACAACTGATATATGTATGGATTATGGTAAGAGTTGTATGAGTCCCCAATAAAATGATTAAAAAAAAGAAAAAGCTTATGAAATAATAGTAGGGGTAAAGGTAGTGGAAAACTTTGCTTAAGTTCAATTCTAATATTTAAAAATTATTTTTACCTGTATAATGTATATTATCAAGTAAAAATCCTTCATAGATATGGTAATTGGCAAATATGGTCAAACTCCTTTATAGATATGGTAATTCATATATTAGGCAATTGTGGAATTTTTATCGTTGTAAAATTTTGCATTTTCTACAAAGAGATTTCTTTTTCACCAAAGATAAACAAATTAAGCTTTTGGGTCATAGACAGTCTTGATGGGCTTGTCAGTCCATTTCCCATCTCTCGTTTCATTTTGCTGCATAAGCAAAATAAAATTCTGTTTATCCACAAAAAAACCCACCCCCCTGAAAAAAAAACAACAACAAATGTCGGTGACGAAATTCCCTAAGTTCAATAGGTTTCTTCCTGAAAACTGCCTATAAAGATGGAGATACTGATATTATAGCCAGGGTAACTTCAAAGTGGACACCCACCGATAGAGGACAACTGCCACGGTGGCCTTGTGAGGCTGAAACTCTTTACAGGAGCAGAAAGCCTCCTTTTTCCCTTGTGGAGCTGCTGCTCATTTTGAACTGCTGACTTTGGGGCCAGCAGCCTGGTGCGTATCTCACTATATAGCCAATGTTCTGAATTATCAGACAGATTTAAAAAATAAAATTAGTGAATTAGAATCTCTTTCAGAGTTTGGAGACAGAATGAAGCAAAAGATGCATTTTAAGTAATAATAGCTTTTTTACCCTTTTTCTTTTGAAATGGAAAAAAGAAACTTTTAGTTTCTTCATGTTTTAAGTAATAATATCCCAATATCCCTGTTCTTTCACAATATATCATCAATAATCTTCAAATTCAACAGCCTCACTAAACTCCAAGCAGAATGAATGCAAATAAAACTACTCTGGTATTGATGAACATTAAACTTTTAAACAAAGATAGGAAGAAAATATTAAAGGCACATAGAAAAATCCATATAACCTATGAAAAATCCATATAACCTATAGAAGATTGAAGAATTGCAGCTAATAACTTATTAGACACATTAACTGCAAAAGATGATAGAACTAGTACAAAAATAAACGTCTTCTCAGTCTATAATTCTTCATTTAGAACAAAAAAGTCTTTAGATAAAAGGATCAAAGACACCATTCTGAAATAAACCCCTAAGAGTGGACTTGGACCAATCAAATACAAAAGAAAGGCTCTAGAATAAAGAGATAGAAGCTCAGATTTATTGAACATAAAGAGTAACATAAAGGATAAATGTACACATAAAAAAGACCTTTTGGTATATATGTATTAATAGTACATCTTAATGTTGAAAAATTATGATATCATTTATCCATTGTTGTCGGTGTGCTAGATTAGCTCCATTTTGACCTCAACTTTTTATAGCTCCCTACTAGGCTATACATTTTAACTAATGTAAACCAGACTAGCCTGTGTATTATTACATACAAAACTGAGACTCAGAAGACAGAAAAAAGTGTTTTGTAGTCATTAAGTTGTAGCCTGAGCATTCTAACCATATTTTCTTATGTTTAAAAACACATTAGCTTGTTTATAACATAGTATGAACAAACCAAAGGAACCAACCAATATCTGTCAATAAAAACCTGTATAATAAATTTTGGTGCCTTTATTCAACAGACTATTACAACAGTTGGAAAGGGATATATCTTAGTATACTAAATTGGGATAATAATATATTTTAAATTGAAAAAGTCAAGCTGAGTGTACTGGTTATTCATATATATTAGAAATTATATTTAGAGGTTGTTGCTTGAAAAATACAGAACTACTAATGATATTACTATTTAGGGGGAAATACTTTAAAAGTGTGAGTCAGGGTTGGGAAAGGTATTTTATTCTTTATACAATCAATTTTGCTGCTCATTAAATGATGATTGTGTTATGTGGTCTTGCTTATTTATGATTCTACTTGAAAATGCCTGGTTTAAATTAAAAGGAATTTTCCTAATTCTACTACAAGTGATGGCAGACTACTGAAACAAGCTGAGAAATAGGGACAATACCTATCTTAAATTTTTTTCCCTTTATGTCTGTACTATGCCATGACATGTAGAAGATTACATTGTTTTGAAGTTAGAAGAATATTGCTAATATTGACGGGTAAAATTTCATTGACATTAATGATGGAGACAAAATAAATGAGTTGTACTTCTCAGAATAATGGCTAATATATAATATTTTAACATACATTCACTGAATGGATATTATTCTGCATGTATCTATCACTCTAGACAACGTTGATGAATTAAAGTCCTTTGGTGAACTACTGAAGGGAAGTTAGTGCCACACCTTGAATAACGGTTACCTCAAATATATTAGTGCTTGCGGGCAATATTTATGTGAATGGTAGTGGAATAATTTGGGTAAAGATATCAATAATGGATGTCAACATGAAAAGTATGATTAATGACTGAATTATGCTTGTAGAAATGTAGAAATTGTTGAATTGAAGAATGTTTTGTGTATATCTTTGCCATAATTAAAAAATCATTATGTGAATAAAAATGAGTATAAAGAAGAAGAAAATATTCTAAAATTGATTGTGGTAATGGTTACACAACTCTCATGGAATTGTATGATATGCGATGGAAGAAGTGACAAGACTGTGAAAAATATAATGCTTTAGGAAGGTTAATCTGGTCAAGAGTTTGTTTTGAACAATTTTTGAAGATTGTCCTCTTTTCTATCCTTGAAACTTCCCAGGTTCCTCCAGTTAGGCTTCCGGGTCTTGATCCACCTTCTCTCTCTCTCCATCTTTCTCTTTTCTGATACTTCGATCAATGCTTTGGGCATGGCAGTCATACCTCAATAAAATGCACCTTTTCTAAGCTTATGTAATAAATATTTTCACACAATGCTGTTTAGTTTATCATTTCTCTTTTTTGCAGGCTCTTTTTTAAAAATAATTTTATTGGGGGGTCGTACAACTCTTATCACAATCCATAGAACCATCCATTGTGTCAAGCACCTTTGTATATATGTTGCCATCATCATTCTCAAAACATTTGCTTTCTACTTGAGCCCTTGGCATCAGCTCCTCATTTTTCCCCTCGCTTCCCTTCCTCCCTGCTCCCCCTCCCCTGTGAACCCTGGATAATTTATAAATTATTATTATTTTGTCATATCTTACATCATCAATGTCTCCCTTTACCCACTTCTCCGTTCTCCATTTCCCAGGGAGGAAGTTATATGTAGATCCTTGTAATCTGTTCCCCCTTTCTCCCTCACCTTCCCGGTATCGTCACTCTTACCACTGGTCCTGAGGGGTTCACCTGTCTTGGATTCCCTGTATTTCCAGTTCCTATCTGTACCAGTGTACATCCTCCGATCCAGCCTGATTTGTAAGGTAGAATTGGGATCATGATAGTAGGGAGGGAGAAAGCATTTAAGAACTAGAGGAAAATTGTATGTTTCATCATTGCTACACTGCACCCTGATTGGTTCATCTCATCCCCGTGGCCCTTCTGCAAAGGGATGTCCAATTGCCCAGAGATGGACCCTGGGTTCCCAATCTGCGCTCCCCCTCATTAACAGTGCTATGCTTTTGTTGTTGTTGTTTGGTCTTTGATGCCTGATACCTGATCCCTTTGATGCCTTGTGATCTCACAGGCTGGTGTGCTTCTTCCATGTGGGCTTTGTTGTTTCTCAGTTAGATGGCCCCTTGTTTATCTTCCAGCTTATAGGACCCCAGATTCTATATCAGCTTTATTCACCGCATTTGCTTATGCACCTGCTTAGTCTTCAGCGATTGTGTCAGGGGAGGCTGGTGTGCTTCTTCCATGTGGGCTTTTTTGTTTCTTAGCTAGATGGCTGCCTTTTATTTTCAGATCTTTAAGACCCCAAACACTATATCTTTTGATAGCTGGGCACCATCTGCTTTCTTCACCACTTTTGCTTATGCATCCGCTTTGTTCTCAGCGATCGAGTCGGGACAGGGTGGTGTGTTTCTTCCATGTGTGTTTTGTTGTTTCTCAGCTAGATGGCTGCTTTTTTATCTTCAGGCCCTTAAGACTTCAGATGCTATATCTTTTGGTAGCCGGGCCCCATCAGCTTTCTTCAACACTTTTGCTTGTGCACCCTTTTTCTTCAGTGATCATGCCAGGAAGGTGAGCATCTCAGACTGCCAAATTGTTAGAACAAAGTGTTCTTGTGTCGAGGGAGTACTTGAGTAGGGCCCACTGTCTATCGGTTTCCTTAATAGTAAACTTATAAATATATGTACGTAGATCTATTTCCCCCTCATTATATATAAGTATATTTACATCTGTATATGCCTGTATTTAAATCTCTATATCTTTGGCCTGCTCTTTTAAAAAAACAAAACAAAACAAACACACTTTGTTCACATGGTTATGCAACTGTGGCAGGACACACGATGTCTCCTTGACAGCAAAAAAAAAAACACCCACAGAACTTGAAGCCAAACAAAATTTTCTTGTTTCCACTCCACTTGAAATAGCAAGTGTGAGACTGGGAAAAATCTCATATTCCAGTTCAGCCTGGTTTTCTTTTATCTTCAAAACTAAGATAAATTTTGCCTAAAATACTCTTCATGTCCTCACATCTACTTCACTGACTATCCTGTCCCTCTGTGCCCTTCCTATCTTGGGTTAAATATCACTTACCTCAGGGAGCTTTCTCTAGCATCAACCTGCGGGTCAACCTCTCATGTGTGTTACTACTTAATCTGGAACTATACAATTCTCTTTATACTGAGGTATACTTTATGTACTCATCACTATTAAGTTTTATTTTATAATCAGTAAATATTTGTCAAATGAACAAATCAATGAATTAGTGCTAACATGATTTAAAATATAGGAAGGTATGTGCTCCATTATTGTTTTCATGAAACCAAATTGTTCATATCATTTTTCATACGCTTAACATTTTTATTTTTAAGGGATATTAAAACATTGCTTCTCCCTAACTCCATAAGATACTATATTAGTTATTTATTTCACATCATCTTGTAAAATATATGAAGTAAATACATTTTCTACGATTATTTTTTGGACAGTTCCTTTCCCTCTGGAAAGGAATCTCAGGGAAATATTGCTTATTTTGATGGCACTAATGGTGCTATTTCCTGGTGGCTTAGTAGGAACAAGATGGTCTGGATTCTGCAGGGTCACCAGTTGGAAACCACTCAGCTGCTCTGTAGAGAGATATGAGGCTTTCTACTCTCATGTGCAGTTGCAGTCTCAGAAACACACAGGGGCAGGTCTGTCTTTCCCTATAGGGTTGCTGTGAGTTGGCATTGACTTGATGGAAGTAAGTTGACAGTTTTCATTTGAGCGTAAAATATAGGAGCCTGGTGGTACAGTGATTAAGCAATCAGCTTCTAAAAGTTTTCCAGTCAAATCTACCAGCTGTTTCATGGGAGAAAGCTGTCACGGTGTGCTTATGTAATTATTTATAGCCTTGGGAACCATAGGGGGCAGTTTGACCTTGTCATGGGTGGCTATGTGGTTGTTATGGGTAACGTTTTCTTGACATCCTGGTAAGTGCAAAAAGTTCACACAGGTTCTAGTCTACCCAGAGGTACTTGGAAGACAATTCCAGCAATCTATTTCTGAAAAAAAATCACCATTAAAAATGTTACTGAGTATAGTTCTTCTCTGATAAACACGAGGTTTTAAGAATTGAAATGTAAATATGGGAATTAAAAAACTTGTTCAAGTATTTTAAAAGATTACTTCTCAGTGAGTTGATATTTTATGCTTACAATGATTATTTGTCTCTCCCAACATTTTCTACATTCTAATTATTCTAGCCTTCATTCTGTTGAAAGATATTTAAATTGACTAAGAAGAGACTTAGAAAAAGTTGTCACAGCGGAATAATGTATTATTCAAGAAGCCATAATAAGCATGCATTGTGCTACGACCTAATTGATATTCAAAACAGCTGTTCTGTAGGCTCTGTAAAATTAATTGACTAGACCCATATTGGCTTCTGAATTTTGGATTTCCATTTCCTGTCCCTACTGTCCCACAATGTTGCACTTTCCTAAAAGATTGAGCTCCAGGAGGCTAGGTAGTTCCCCTTAGGAGCAAGAGCGTGGCTGCCAAAAGTTTACATGAGCAAGTTTTGTCAGATGCTTTGTCACTTGCATGACATCTTTTTCCTCTTTTTTAATGAGAAAGTGACTGAAAGATAATTTAATCTGAAATGTGCCACCTACATAGCTAGAGATTCCTTGGATACTGTCGGTAAAATTGGTAGAGCGCTTCAGTCAGTCTTAGCAAACAGAAGGTACTACTAATAAAGAAACAATCATGACTGTTCCACGACCACTTAACTAGGTCATGACAACTCGGTCCTTGTACTTGCCTTTAAATTGGTTAAGTAATAATTTGATATCATAGAGAACGTTGATGTCCTACAGACACTTTGTTCTCTCCTGATATAGTTATTCTTTGACTATGTTTTTCTTGACTGCTTGTATAGTGTAGGAAGTAAAAAATTGCAATGGACTTCATTTAAAAACATTGAACATGCCTCCAATGCCTCCAAATGCTCTCTCTCGCAAATAGTTGTAGGATATAAGTTCAGAATGTAGAGCGTGGTGATTAGAGTCATTTATACAGGGGGCCAGAGGATACAGATGATAGGGAGGGAATTGTTTACCAGTCTGTGCATTCAAAATTATGCACAGAACCTCGTGCTCGCAGGCAGTGTTCTGAGAAAGCAAAAGGACAGCTAAAGGGCTCTTGGGACAAAATTTTCTCATAAAATGGCAGCATTAAAAGTAAACTCACTTTTACCTATATTTGTAGCCCTATATGTCAAGCTGCGTAATTTCGTTCAGCGGGGGAATGTCGTTCATGCCTATAACTATGGCAATCTTGAAATCATGTTGGTTTTCCAGGAAGATTTTCCATCTTCATTTTTTTACTTTCTTATTATCTATAGTATTGCTTTTGTTAATTGCTGCTGAGTTAGCTCCAACTCACGGCGGTATTGGGAATAACAGGAAAAAAATGTTGCATGATCCTGCAGTATCTTCATGATCTTGGCATGTTTGAATCCAGTTTTGTAGTGGTAGTGCCAATCTATTTTATTGAGAGCTTGTATCATTTTCATTACCATTTATCTACCTTACGAAACATCATGACTTTTTTTTATGATTGTATTTTTCCTGGTGGTATGTCCAAAGCAATTGAATTAGTCTTGTTATCAGTGCCACTAAGGTAGCATTGATCTTAGTGGGTGTGGTAGGACTATTGATGAGGAAAAGTAGTTGTACACATCCATTAATAATAATTAGAATTTAGAACGCACAAAGTTTGAATCTAGGAACAGCAGAAGTCATCAAAATTGAAATGGAACACATAGAAATTGGCAAACTTGTGAACTAAAATGGATTGGCCATGGCAATTTTGAATTGAAAAATTATATGATTTGTTATCCTGGGAATGGTACATTGAAGAGAAACAGTATTGCATTCATTGTCCAAAAGAATATTTCAAGATCTATGCTGAGGTATCTGTGATACCATTGGAAGGATATTATCTATCTACTATACAGATGACCAATAAATGTGACTGTTATTTAAATTTTTGCACTAACTATTGATGTTATACATGAAGAAATTAGAGCCATTTAAGAACATTTACATTCTGAAGGAACCCAGGAGGTGTAGTGGTCACAAGTTGGGCAACTGAATGCAAGGTCAGCAGTTCCAAACCACCAACTGCAAGACTGAGTTTCTATTCCCGTAAGGAGTTATAGCCCCTGAAACTGCCAGGGGGCAGCTCTACCCTATCCTACAAGGTCTCTTAGAGTTGGGCATCACTCCATGGCAGTGAGTTTTACATTCTTAAATTGACCAAGCTTGCAATCAAGATGCATTGATAATTACTGTTGATTGGAATATTAAAATTGGAATCAATGAAGAAAGATATGTCATTAAAAATATGGTGTTAGTGATAAAAATGAAGGAGAACTGGTGATGTAGTTCCTCATGTATTGAACTTACAAGCACTAAAGCAGTGTTTCAAATCCACCAGCTCTTCTGCTGGATTTGCTGGGAAAGATGAAGCTGTCTTCTCCTATGAAGATGTAAAGTCCTGTAGGGTGCTGTCTTGGGCTAGGTTTTCTAGTGAAGCAAAACCCCTGATGGTTTTATTTATTTATTTATTTGTATATATCTGTTGTAGAAGACAGATAAAGTGTTAAAAAAAAAAAACTAAGATGTTACATTGAGATCTAAGGTAAACCAGAACCAAGCCATGATATTTAAAATCACTGCATATGCATATAAGAGATGGACAATGAATAAGGAAGACTGAAGAACTGATGAAATATGTTCTTAAGGAATAATATGGAATGGGTTTCTAGAAGACCAAACAAATCTGTCTTGGTAAAGTACAGCAAAAAGTCTCCTTAAAAGTGATGATGGCAATATTCACCTTACACAATTTGGACATATTATAGAGAGGGATTGGTTCCTGGAAAAAGGATATCATGATTGCTAATTTGCTGTTATATAAGGATCAAAGGAAAAGAAGAATTTTTTTTGTGTTTTTTTTTAATCTTTTTATTGGGGCTCATAAGGCTCTTATCACAATCTGTACATACATCAAATGAGCAAAGCACCCTTATACATTCGTTGCACTCGTCACTCTCATAATTCACCTTCCACTTGGGTTCCTGGAATCAGCTCGGTTTCCCTTTTTTCCCCCCATCCCCCTCCCTCCCCGATCCCACCCCTGGTCCCTTGATAGTTTATAAATAATTATTATATCTTATCTTACACTCCCCGGCATCTCCCCTCACCCGCCTCCCCCTTGCCAATCTCCCAGAGTGGAGGTTACACATAGATCTCCGAGATCGGTTCTCCCTTTCTACATGCCCTTCCCTCCTGGTGTCGCCACTCCCACCGCTGGTGTTGAAGGGTTCGTCTGTCCTAGATTCCCTGTGCCTCCAGATCCCCACTGCACTGCTGTACATCCTCTGGTACAACCAGGTCCGCAAGGCAAGGTAGGATTGGGGTCATGATGATTGGGGGGGAGGAAGCGTTCAGGAAGTAGAGGAAGGTTTTGAGTTTCATTGTTGTTACACTGAACCCTGTGTGGCCCATCTCCTCCTCACTACCCCTCTGGAAGGGGTGTTCAGCTCTCTACAGGTGGGCATTGGGTCCCCATCATGCACTCCCCCTCTTTCACGGTGATGTGATTCTCACCACCACCCCACCTTTGATGTTGGAGACCTGGTCTCCTCTGTCCTTCATGGTCACCTATGTTGGTGTGCTGCTTCCGTGTGGGCTCGGTTGCTTCTGGGCTAGATGGCCGCTTGTTTGCTTTCAAGCCTTTAAGTCCCCAGACGCTATATCTCTCAGTAGCCGGGCACCATCCGCCTTCTTCACCACACTTGCTTATGCACACTTTCTTCTTCAGCCATTATGTGGGGAAGGTGATCACACACTGATTGTTTTTGTTCCTTTGTATCTGCTACATGGTCCATTCAACACCTTGTATTCGCTTAGGCCTTGTGCTTCTTCTCTGTGGGCTTTGTTGCATCTGAGCTAGATGGCCGCTTATTTGCCTTCAAGCCTTTAAGACCCCAGATGCTATATCTTTTTTTGATAGCCGGGCACCATCAGCTTTCTTCACCACATTTGCTTACACACACGGCTGTCTTCAGTGATCATGTCAGGAAGATGGGTATCCTGCACTGGCTGCTTAGCAGGGCAAGGTGCTATTGTATTGGGGGATTATGCATGAAGAGGCCCAATGTCCATCTGCTACCCTACTACTGAACCTATAAATATATGCATATAAATCTATTGCCCCCATAATCATAAATATATTTACATATGTACATGTCTGTATTTAGGCTTCTCTGTATGCACTTTGCCTCCTACTCCTTTCCTCTATTTCCTTTCGCTTTCCTCCCGACCCCTTACCATGTTTGGCCTTCATTCTGGATTCAGTAGTTCCTCTCAGTTACCTTGCTCTTGGTCACTCCCTTCCAGTCCTCCCCTCCCCTCCCTCCTCTGGTTTTGAACCATTCGCTGTTCCCTTGTTCCTGTGTTGGGCGACACCTCCTCCTTTCCCCTACCTCCCATGCTCTCATGTCCCTCCAGGACCGTTGGTCCTGTTGTTTTCTTCTCTCATTATTTGTCCAGCCTATCTTGTCTAGGTGGACCTGCTGACATAGTAATATGTGCATACAAATGGATATGACTTTGACTGCACCCAAGTGGCCCATAAGAACATGGCTTTGACAGAAGCAACATCGACACGCTGATAAGCAGAAAAGCCACTAACATACAAAATTTACAAGGTAAAAAACAAAACAAATTAAAAAAGACTAAGCAAAGAGATAGCAAATATTAAAAGAAAAATTGCTAGTAGTTCAAGGTCCTTTCGTTGGCCTTTAGACCATCCTTTATACTCCCTCGGGCTCCCTTTGCTCTGCTTCCTCCGCTGCTCCATTGCACGCCCCCAGTGTTTGCCTCAGTGTGGCGGGGTCAGCTCAGTCGCCCATCCCCCATTGTGTCTCAGGTGCTGTCCCATGTAGGGCCATGTATTGGTGCAGGATGTCGTATCTCGTAGTGTGGTCAGCTGAATGGTCCTCTCTTTATGATGGGCCCTTCTAGCTGGTCTATCGACTTTGGGCTTGGTGGACCCAGGTGTACTCCACTACGTCCTTTCTCCTTCTTTTGTTTCAGCTTCCTTCTGGATGTGGTGTGGTGGGTCAGTTCCTTTCCCACTCCAAACGATCTGTTTTTGTTTTCTGTGGTATTCCCTTCGAGTGTGGGGGTCGGCCTAATTCTGGTTTGGGCCGGCTTGTCGTCCAGCCTCTTTGTGTAGACCTCTGTACTTTGTGTTGCCCTCCTTGTTTGGTGTGTCGTGTTGGGGTCCGTATGCATGTTCCAGATCTGTGGGGACACAACCGATACTCTCCCCCGGGTGGGTTAGTACCCTGCCCCCCCCATACCAGCCATTCAGATTTTCCCCCTCCCGGTTCTCCCTCTCCCTACCCCACTACCCCTTCTTTATGCTGGGCTCTCATGTACCTCCCTAGGTGTGGCCTGTCCTCCCTCCAACTATCTATGCTTCCTCCCGTTAATTGTGGGATGGATGTTTATTAAAGAAGAATATTTTTAACAAGATGATTGGCACAGTGGTTCCAACATAGAAGAGATCACAGAGGCCCTGCCAGTATTTCTTCCTGATATCCAAAGGATTTTGATGGGTCTGCACTGACTCAATGACACCTGAAAATCATATGAAAAACAACATAAGCACACACATGTGTTTGTGTGTGTGTGTCAAACAATATCATTGATATTGCATACAAGTAAAATTTTGCTAAAGATCAATCAATAAAGGTTGCAGTAGTACATCAAGAGGCAGTTGCTACAAACTTAGGCTGATTCAGAAGAAGAGGTCATGGCCTGAGGAAGTCATTGTTGACATCAGATGTATCTTGGGTGAAAGCAGAAAATACCAGGAACACATTTACTTGTGTTTTATTGACAATAAAAATATGTTCAGCTGTGTGGATCATAGAAAACTATTGAGATGAATGAGAATTCTAGAATACTTCATTGTACTCCAGTGGAACCTGTATGTGGACAGAGAGGCAGTCATTCATATTTAACAGGGGTTAAAAGCAGGACAAGTGGGGGTCAAGGCTGTATCTTTTCACCATATTTATTCAATTTGTATGCTGAGCAGACAATCCAAGAAGGTGGACTGTATGAAGAAAAATGCAGCATCAAGATTGACAAAAGGAAGATTGTTAACAACCTGTAACACGTTGAAGACACATGATGGCACACTTCCTTGCTGAAAGAGAGGAGAACTTAAAGCACTTGTTGGGAAGATCAAAGATTGCAGCTTTCATTTTGGTTTACATTCAATATAATACAAAACACCATCCTCATAATTGGTTAAATATGTATCATCATGATATATAGAGTAAAGATCAAAGTTGTCAAGGTTTTCGTTTGACTTGGATCCACAATGAATGCTAATGAAATCACGAGTTAAGAAATCCAAAGACACATTGCATTGAGCGTATCTATTGTACAAGGCATGGTCAAACTGTTGAAGAACAAGGATCTCATTTTGAGGATTGAGGTGCTTCTGACCCAAGCTATAGTATTTTCAGTCATCTCATATACATATGAAAGTTGCACACTGAGTAAGGAAGACTGAAGAAGAATTGATGTATTTGAATTAGGGTGCTGGAGAAGAATATTGAAAGTACCAGGAGTACCCAGAAGAATAAACAAATCTGTCTTTGAAGAGGTACAACCAGAATGTTCACTAGCAATGAGGATGATAAGACCTCATGTCACATACTTTGGATATATTATTAGGAAATTGCTAGAAAGAGACATCACTCTTGTCAAAGTAGAAAATCAGGGAAAAAGTGGTAGACCCTCAACTAGATGGATTGACACAGGAACTAGAACTGAAAGGTAACTATTGTTTGGCTGGTGCAAAATCTCACAATGTTTTATTTTCTTGTGTATATAGTTGCTATGAATTGGAACTGACTGGACAACACTTAAGAACATAAACAACATGTGTTTTCATATTCACACCTAAGAAAGGCCTTCCAAAAGTGTGTGAAAACATGCCCTTATATTTTAATATAGCATTTCCTATCAACTTTTTAAACCATACATAAAAAAACACACACTAGTAATGCATGAAAACTTAATTTTATAACACCAGTTAATTAACTTAGCACAGAAGTTGGCCATATCTTTGCTGAGTTTAATATCAATAGAATTTGTGCACATCATCTCAAATGCCAACAGGAGCTCACAATTTGTGCCTGATTAGACTATTCTATTGGTCAGACTAGCACTTTCAGCCTGTAACTATGTGTCATCATCTATTTTCCTCAAAGTAGTTTTTGTCTTTATTGTCTCTTTCCTTTGATAAGAGGCACGAGGATTTCATTTGTTCTATACCAAAGACAGGTTCAAATTCAAACACTGATAAATGTTAAGTTGCATTGTCCTCCAGGTTTGAAATGCATCCCAGTCCACGGAGGGCCGTAGAAGCAGGAGCTCTGGAGGTGTGCTGGTTCTCCGAGGCCAGCAGGCCAGCTTTACTCTTGGAAAGCTTTAACCTCAGAAAGCCCAGGGGCGTTTCGGTCTTGTCCTGTTGGGGGGTCACTATGCGTCTTTGTGATGGCAGAGACAGAGAACACGGGCCACAAGCCTATTTCTACCTCGGTGAGCGACCAGAGAACTGTGTACTAAAATTTCCTGATTATTTCCAGAGAAGGCAGTAATCAAGCTTTATATGAAAACTCCTTCTTGAGTTTAGAAGATTCCTCCCCAAAAGCATGCTGTGTCTCCTGTAAGGACTCTGCTTATGCTTTAGCTTCACTCTCTGCTCCTGCTTTTGCGATTGTGTGATGTATGCTTGTATGATTGTGTTGTTGGGCCCTCTTTACCCTCACTTGGAATTTAAATAACTCTGAACTGAAAACCTCATATTCAGTGCATAAATTTTTATTTCTCTTCATTACTCTCCAGGATCCTTCTAACTTCATTCTCAAGTTCTACAATATCATTAGCCATATCCTGTCCATTTTCTTCTTCTCAAGAGTATCTTTCCCAGTCTGTCTCCACTAACACCCACTTAGGATGACCACTATTAACTTAAATCTCAGTTCATGAGATAGCATTGTTATTTTCTTTCACTCAAGGAGAAAAGTATGGTTTGTTTCAGGTGCACTGAGTTGCACAGCTGAATAAATTACATTTGCTGACCAATGTCTGAAATCTAATCAGAACCAGGCACAGTAGCTATGTCTTTTTCAAATACTCCTACTTGAACATCAAGTTTATACATTGCCATTTCACATGGATCATTCCATACTATTGTGGATTCATTTCCTAATCCCTACATAATGAGCCATAGCAAGTGTAAGATTTGTCCCAGACCTAATCACTTTTGAACTGTGACAAGAACAGATTAGAGAGAGGAGACAAAGAAATGGGAAGATAGAGGCCACATAGGGACCGCATGGGAAGGGATGAGTGGATATAGAAGCTGAGATAAGGATCTTCCACCAAAAGCTGCCTTTCCTTTATAACCCCTCCTTCTCCAAGGCCCCATCGCCATGAAGTAAATTCTGACTCATGGTGACCCTCACTCCCTGCCATTGAAGATCACTCACAATGACCTTATAGGATGCGGTCGGAGTAATCTCACGGGTTTCTGAGACTGTAATTCTTTGCAGAAGTAGAATGCCACTTTGCAATCTTTGTGGGAGCTAATGGCTTCCTCTTTCCCCTTGGAGTGGCTGGTGGGTGTGAATGTGGTTCGCGGCTGATGCGTTCCTGACAGTGGCACCCACATGTATCTCATCTGTCATCACTGAACTCACTGCCATGGAGCCAGCAGCTCGGTAGCTTCTGTGTCAGGCTTAGCAGTTTGAAATCTGCAGCCACTCGCAGGGAAAAAAGATAAAGCTTTTGACTCCCAGAAAGAGTGAGAGTCTGGAAACCCACTGAGAAAGCGCCACCATGATGGGGTTGATACGAAACAGGACTGACGTGATGACGGTGAGTTGGCAGAATCTGTGCGACAATAAATGTCTGCCATCAAATAGCCAGCCATGCAAGACTTTACATACTTGTCTTCTTGTTCAGGCCGCATGTGTTATACTGTTTACTGTCAACAAAGACATCATCTACCTTCACTTCCAGCTTGCTTCCCCATAATCCCCGTTCACTCTTACTCTGTTCTAGAACACACACATACACAATACACAAAGTCATCTTGTCCTGTGTGAACTTTATTGTGGCAAAATATTCACTAAGAGTTTGGCAAATGTCTGTAATAAGTCAGACAATAACTCTTGCAGGTTTTGAAGTCCAGGTGTATTAATTGCAACAGCTCAGCTCTGTAGTGGTGGAGGCAAAGTATCCATAAGCTATATACAAATCAACTAATCACGCCATGTGCCAGTCAAGGTTTGTCTTACAAAATTGGCGGTCCACGCAAACTGTTAGTACGCCAGAACGTTACTTAGAATAGCCTCCTTTCCCTCTGTACCTTGAGCTTTCTGGTTTCTAATGCTCTCTCATCACTAGCATTAGAAATTATTTCATGTTCTGATCACATGGGCATTCAACTTTGTTTCTTACTTATAATGAAATCTATAGTTCTTAACAAGAATGCAAAATCATAGATGCCAAAGTCACACTTAATTTTTCTTTTTATCCCTAGTGTGCAGTAATATTGAATGAAAAAGGAACCATTTGCTCTGTCTGAAATTCCTACTTTTTTCTCCCAAACCATAATACGTGGAGGTAATCCAGACAGCATACCATTCCATAGTTCAGACACATCAAGAAGTATTATACAATTGATACTACAATAAATTTCAAAGCATTTTCTTCCTTCTTGAACTCCTTGACATCAGCTCCCCTTCACAAAATGTCAGAGCAGTTGGTAGGAAGCATGCAGGAAATCACCAACAAAGAATTGCCAAAACATGTATTTCACCAAGTGTACAATGTGTTCAAATTTATTTAATCTACATGGCAAATCTCTGAGCTAAGTCCTTTGATTACATCATTTCTTTCTGTGAGGAAGCTGATTCATGAAAGTGTTACTGTGTAAAACAACTTGCTGAAGATACAGAGCTTCTAAGTGCTGTAAGTGTTTGAACCTGACAGCGTGTCTTCTGAGCCCCTCCGCTATCGTGTCCTTCGTTACCAACAAGTCGGGACAGTGGTGTTCAGCGGTAGCACTCTCATCTTCAAGGAGGAGACCTGTTTTGATCCCTGCCAGCACAGACCTCTTTGTAGCCACCATTCTTCTGCAGTGGGTACTTGCTGTTGCTTTAATGTTGGACACAGTTTAAAGAGAGCTTTCCAGGCTAAGGTGGACTAGTAAGGATGACGTGGGGATCAAAATCTAGCCAGTGAAAACTGTGGGTCACGGTGACCTCATGTCATTTGCATGGGGTCCTCATGAATCAGAGGGCAGTTAATGGCAACAACTGAAAAGTAAGCAGAGAATTCCCTAACCTCATGGACTTCTTTCTATAATCTTTCAAAACTTTTTCAATCCCTTCTTTGATTGCACATTTTTTTCTTATGGTACGTGGATTTACCCATATGTTTAATGCAAATACTGGTCATGAAGAGCATTTGTAAGGAGGTCGGGGGAAGGAGACATTGTTGATGTTATGCAAGGGGCTGCTATATTGAAATAGAACTAACCGACGTATCCACTCTAAAGACACAATCTCTGTTTTCATTGCTGGAAAAGCAAGCAATCATGGTTACATTTGTTAACTATTTTTTCTCCAGTCCTCGTTATCTGGAGGCTATATCTCCTAGAGTCTCACTCTGCCCCTTTGCTTTTCCCTCCTGAGGAGAAAGCTTCAATGTCCTGCTTATTAGGATCTCTTTTCTCTGCCTGCTGCAAAGTAGGGCCTCTGACCCTGCAGGCCAGGCTTTATGTGGAAAAGGCCTTCATGCTCCTGTTCTTCAGAGGGGTCTTGTGGTCCAGGGCAGTCTGTGATCAGGTCCTGAGTCCAGCCTCATTCTGGCCATTCTTCAGGCCATTTTAAATCAGTACTTAGGGTAACAACGGTCTGCATGTGCTGAATTTTGATCTGACTTCGAATTTGTTCAAAACCCCTCTGGGAAGATGAGTAGTATTATCGAGTCCCCTCAAAACTACAATATTACTATTGTGCTAGGAACTCACCAATGCAAACTCTTCGTGTTACAGATAGAGACACTGAGGATCAGAACGATCTAGGAACCTGTACACTTTGAGTCAATTAGTGAACTCAAGCTAGAACACAGATTTGCTACTTTTCTATTAAAGGAAGGATTTTGAAGGAAAAACATATTAAAAATGAAAGACTCAGGAAACATTTTTATGTAATTAAAAATTACTTAAAATTATTCTCAATGACTGTAGCTTTTACCCCTTCCAACCCCTATTTGTGAGGTCCAGGAATAGGCAGTCAAGTATTTATGTTTTGCCCATATTGTATTGCTGTTCAGTTTTTCCAATAATTGTGATACACTCAAGGAGGTGGTTCACACCAGTGTTCTTAGAACTAAGCCCTTTGACCCCGTAAAAATATTGTGTCCTCCCATCATAAGCCATCAACTGTTAAACAATAGGCCAGGACCCAGAGACCAGGTCCAGGAAAGAGCAGACAGTTGGATCTCTAGTCTAATAGAGTTTCCTTTAATGCAGTGCCCGTTTAGCCTGCAATCTCCCTAACTTTCTCTCTGGTGTGCCAATTCTTCTCTGAATCACTCTTTACCCTTGTCCCTTAGCTGCTCCAGCTCACCTTCCCAAGTTCATCTATGCTTCCTTGGTGTTTATGCTCCATTTCGCCATGGTTGGCATGGTCAATGCATTGCCGATACATTACCAATGTTGCCAATAGATAAATCTTTGTGAACCTGCCTATCTACATCTGAACATGGTTCTGCTCTCTGCTGGCTGTGGGATCTCAGACAAGATGCTTTACTTTGTCCCCAGTTGACTGAGGTATAATGTGAGGATGATACTGAAAATTGCTAATGTAGGGAATGAAGTCCCTGAGTGGGGCCAATGGGTAACGTTGAGGTCACCCAGATAAACCTCAGAAGAGAGACTTGCCAATCTACTTCTCCCCAAACTGCCAAACAATCCCTGAAAACCCTAAGGAGCTATTTCCACTCTGATATGAAGAGGTAGCTACAGGTTGGCCTTGGTTTGATGAAAGTGTGTTTCATTATTGAGTGAATAAACCCATATAAAGTTTATAACCCATAGTAAGCACTCAACAAATAAACCCCAAACCAAACCAGACTCTGACCTTATAGGACAGAGTCAAACTGGCCATGTGGCCTCCAGAACTGTATTTACATAAATGGACCGTCACATCTTTGTCCCCTAGAGAGGCTGATGTCTTCAAACTATATAACTTTCAATTAGCAACCTAATGCTTAACCACTGGGCCATCAGAGTTTCTTGCTCAATTTATATTTGATAGTCTTATTCTCACTATTACCCTTCAGTTGTGCACACTCTTCTAGAGTTCATATCTTATTTAATGCTTTCTCCATCTGCTAGCCTATAAAGTAAGGAGAACCACTAGGGTAAAGAATCCACAGCAACCGTACTGGGGCAAAAGGGGGAATGAATATGTATTGTTGTTGGAGGAAGGGGTAGCTAGGTTGCTGTCAGACTAGGGATTCGACAACATTGTTCCCCATTACTCCTAAGTAATAGTTAAGTTTGTGCTACATTGGAATTGAGGGGCATTTGTCAGATTTCACCACCCTATCTACAATAATACCTCTAACTCCTTGCCATTGAATTGATTTCAACTCATAGTGTCCCTATAATTCTGCCTGTTTTCTGACTAAAGCATACATTTCTATTTTCCAAGTATATGTCGATGCAAAATTATTGACAGGACAAATGAAATAGAAAAATGACATAATGGTGTCTCCTGAGAGAAACAAGCAGGGGCCGGCCATCCTTCCACCAGCAGTTCTCATTACCTCCATTTTGCATGCTGAAATGGCAATGCTTGGAAAGGCTGACCTAATTACCTATATTAAATTCCAGCTGTACACTTGCTTGTGATATGATTGCATTTACAGTTTCTAAGCCTGTTTTCTCATTGGAAAAACATGTCACCAGATATAGTAAGCATATAAGGTATATAGTAAAAATATGAGGGCATACTAAAAAAAAAAAAACCTCAAACAAACAAAACACCCAGAATTGTTCAGAGCTTCTGCGCCCCGCCCCTCCTACCCCCCGCTAGGTGAGCATTCAGCAACTCACTCTGAGTTAGTACACCCAGTGGCATCGCCTGGGAAGGTTCTCTCTGGTCACAGTGAATTTTTAATAAAAGCAGTTTTGATCATACCTTGTTTTTTGTGTTGCTTGATGTAAGAGAATAGTGTGCAGCTGGGGAATTTTGTTTCTTGCTTGGGAAAATTCTACAGAAACTGTTGTGATGTTGAACAGAGTTTATAAGGACAGAGCTATGGTAAAAACTCAAGTGTACAAGTGGCTTTCTCTTTTCAAAAAAGGTGAAATGTCGATTGAGAACAAACATCATTTTGGACATCTGTCAACTTCTCCAAAAGACAAAAATGTCGACTTGTAAAGTACTTGGAGTCTCTGGTCTCTGGAGAATGGCATCCTGTTTGATAAAGTGAAGAGGTAGGGAAAAAGACAGAGGCTCTCAATGATATGAATTGTCACTGTGACATTATCAATGTGCTCAGACATGTGAACATGTGTTTTGCATATAGAGTGGCTAAAGTGGGAGCCGTCTGGATGGGGCTTAATAACAATTAATATACTAATATAAAAATATATAATATAGTATACATACACACATATAATTATATAACATACTTTATAGGATATAATATATGTCTAATGTTTTATAATAAAATATATCATATATACTTATATAAAACTCAATATTAGTTACATATAAATATATATCTAGGTATTTGCCTAGAAGAACCAAAATTCTTTCAAGCATCATATTTTTACAGTATCTAATGATTATTCCATTTGCAAAGATGTTCTATGATACAGAAAAATTTTAAAATCCAGCATATGAGTTATAATTCACATATATCCTTGTTTTTATAGTTACTGTGTTTATTTTTAAGATAACCTAGTTATGAAAATAGACTGACAATTTATTTCTTAAAATTTAATTTTGATGAAATTAATTATCTACTTAATGAATCCTACATCTCTTTTTTTTTGCGTGGAATCCGAGGACAGTTGGACACACAGAGGCCCATAATTTTGTTTTTTAACAAACTGCAGGAGAGAATATAAACTAAAGTACTTAGAAGGAAGCCGCAGCTCTCTGAGTGGTTAGTAAATTATTAATCAGTGCTGCAAAGGACACTGTTTTATATCATTAGCTGAAGTGTGGTTGTCTGACAGGCCTGATGAAGTTTTGAATGTAAATTAATGTCTACATATTGCATGTAAAATGTGTCCATTTTTCTTCCCGTCCTATTAGAGTAGATCACTGATAAAATTTCATAAATTATTTTCAGTCTCTGGGAGTTTATGAGTTAGTATACAATTATATTTTGACATAGTTTGATGTGTAGTACCCTTCATGTACGCTCACAAATATATTATTTTCATTAATTTAGCGTGTTGCTTTTTATATAAGTTTCTCTTCCCTAGTAAATGTAGAGTTATTTACATTCAGAAGTCTTTACAACTTCTTCAATGCTGAGCAAAATGCTTTTCACGGAAATGCTTACATTGAATTTCGATTATGGCTGGACTCTTCTAAGTCTCGCAGGGGAAGTGGGCCACATTGGGGAGCGGCTGGAAACAATGTTGGGCCGTTGATGATGCTATGATTAAAAGGGATTTGCCCCTCTCACTACCAAGCATGATGTCCTTCTCCAGGACTTTTCTACTCTGATAACATGTCCAAAGTGAGTGCATCTAAAGAGCAATCCTGCTGTGCTTCAGACGTGTTTGTTCATTAGCAGTACACGATACTTCCCATATTCTTTGCCAGCTCCATAATTCAAATTTATTGATTCTTCTTTGGTCTTCCTTCTTCAGTGTCCAACTTTCATATGCATGTGAGATGAATGAAAATACCATGGCTTATATCAGGCATACCTAAGTTCAAAAGTGATATCCTTGTTTTTTAACACTTTAACCAACAGACCTCAGACTGGGAGTAAAAGAATAATACTTGGGGGCGATCAAAGGAAGTCCTTATAGTAAGATCAAAGGAAGTCCTTATAGTAAGATCAAAGGAAGTCCTTATAGTAAGATCAAAGAACGTCCTTATAGTAAGATCAAAGGAAGTCCTTATAGTAAGATCAAAGGAAGTCCTTATAGTAAGATCAAAGGAAGTCCTTATAGTAAGATCAGAGGAAGTCCTTATAGTAAGATCAAAGGAAGTCCTTATAGTAAGATCAAAGGAAGTCCTTATAGTATGTTTAGGAGTCTGTGGAAATGCGGGATTTGTTCTCATGAGAAAAGCCGGTTAATGGTGATAACTGAATACACAATGTAAAATATCTGTGCTATATGACTGATAAATCATAATGCAATAAATATTTCAAAGAAAATGCTCTGGAATCTTGAGGTCAAGTTCATAGAAGGTGACATTGGAAGAAAAGTCTCCTTTAAACTTTCAGTAGTGATTGAAAATTAATGTTAAATATATTCAAATCATTTCCAAAAGAAATAATTAGATTTGCTCCCTTAAATTAATATTCAGAATAAGAGTAGTGATTAGGTAAATATGGGTGGAAAATTATGAAGATGGGTAGCCATATACAATGAAATAGTATCTCACACTGTACTGTTCAATGTTTTCTGGAATTGTGTGAATGTTCCTTAATGTCAGAAAACTTCACTAACATGTCAATTTTCTAAAACTATAAAATATGTACACAGTAATTTAAAAATTATGTTTGACATTAACTTGTTTGTCACTAAAGACTCCAACCAAATCCATTTCAGTTTTATATTTCCTATTGTTTTTGAGGCACACAGAGCACTTTCGAGGTCCAAGGGGTAAAGAATGTGGAGAAATTTCTAATGAAAAAATTTTGGTTTTAAAGATGCATATTGTGTATAGTTACACAGCCTATATCCGCAAATGAAACCAACAGCAACATCCCATTAAACCCTCCATAAACTTGGTCCCCTTCTCATCTCCCTGGCTTCTTCACAGTCACCAGAGTCTGCTGATGCAAAACTGCAGCTCTTTTCCTTTGTTTTTCATTATAAGAATGGTTATTAAATATTTATCTTTTAAGATTGGCTAAGTTTTCTAAGCATAATGTTCTCTATTTTTTGTCTATCTTGTGCATAAGAGCATTATTATCTTTTTATTTGTGCATAATATTATCGATATATTGCATGAATGTATCAGAGTTTGTTTATACATTTCTCTATAATCAGAGTTTTTGGTTATCTCCATGCTTTTGCTAACGTGGAACTTGCCACGATAAACATCTGTTTGTGTTGTGTTCTTGACTTATTGGGGTGTGTCCTAGAGATAGGCACTGTGTGCAGGGAGCACCATTCTGATTTTTGTAGTGGCTGCACAATTCTATAGTCCTACCAGCAATATAAAGCACTCTTGTCTCTCCGCATGCTCTCCAGCATTTATTTTCTATCTTATTGAATTTTGCTAAAAGTGTCCTAGTAAGGTTACCTCTTGTTGTTTTAATTAGCATTTCTCTTATTTCTGAGGAATGCAAACATTTCTTCATATGGGTGTTGGCCTTCTGGAATCATCTCTTGTAAATTATCTATTCATGTCTTGTGTCCATTTTTGATTATGCTAGTTTATTTTCTCGTTAAGATGTTGTACTTTGCTATAGATTTTGGAAATTACCCATTTATCTGATGTATTATCACTAAATATTTTCCCTAATGGGTGTGCTTGAAATCTTCTGATGAATTCTTTGACTATTGAATTTTTAGCAGGTCCCAGTTCTTGGTCTTCAATAATGTAGATATTTTTCATTATGTTTTGTAGTGTGTTCATACCTTGTTTAGGGTCTTTAACTTTGTCCCTATTTTTTCATTGATGGTCTTTATTAGTATGTGGTTTGTTCAAGTTTTTCATCCATCTTGAGTTTCGTTTTGTACACAGTGTGAGATAAGGGTCTGTTTCATTCTTTGACAGGAGAAGATACAGCACCACATTGTTGAAAAGGCTATCTCTCCCCTAATTAATGTATCCTTTATCAAAAATTATATATCCATAGGTACTTGGTTGCGTTTATGGGTTCTCAATTTAATCCATTGTATTTTTTATAACTCTTGTGACAATACTAGGCTTTTTTTGCTTACCATGTTTACGTAATACCTTTTCAATTCTGGGAGTGAAAAGCTTCCTACTTTGTTTTAATTTTTAATTGTATTTTATTTATCCTGTGTTTATTTTCCATATAAAATGTAGTGATTAGTGTTTTCAGAATTATGGTGGGATTTGAATCAGAATTGCACTGAATTTCTAAATTATATTTGGTAATATTGACGTATTTAGTCTGTCTGTCCAGTAACATGGTAGTTTGTTGCCTTTGTGTAAGTTTCCTTTGGTCTTGAAGGAGTGCTTTGTACTTTTCCTATTATGTCTTTTGTTTTTCTGGTAAGATTCATTCCTTAATATTTTATCTTTAGTGTAGTTATTGTAAATAGTATAGTTGTCTTAATTTGTTTATTAAAGTATCATCTTTAATAAACAATAATCCAACTTATTTCTGTATATCAACAAATAATTTTATACCAAGGATTCCCAGCCCAGTCCACCTCAAGTCTACAGGTCTGAGTGTAGCTGGAACCTTCCTCACACTCACGTAGTGAAGTCCAATGATTCAGAAAGGTGAAGGGTCAGCAAGATCACAGACTGGTAAGTGTCTAATCTTGTGGATCTAAGGTCAGTCAGAAAATGGTAAGGTGCCCATAGCTCAGAGGTTGGCTCCCAGGTTCAATGGTCCACAAAAGGCCAGCCCTGAGGGCAGACACTGAGTCTCAGCAAGAAAGGGAGACAACGTGCCAGGGAGAGGAAGGAGAATGTCCTCACTGTCTGTTTTATTAAGAGGCCACACCCCCAAGGAGGCATCATTATTAGGATGTGACCAGAGTGTTGTTAGGTTGGGCTTTGCACCGCCATAGAAGTGCATGTTGACATAACATCTAAGAGCCACAGTTGCTTATTTCCTGTCGAATCCGCAGATGGCTCGCCTTGCTTGCTGCAAGTGGATAGGACTTGAAGGTCGAGGATTGTAGCTTCCGCCTGTATGGATTTCAACTCAATATTAGCAACCCAAGTCCTCACAACTAGACCAATAGGTACTGTCATGATAAATGGAGAAAAGATTGAAATTGTCAAGGACCCCATCTTACTTGGATCCACAATCCATCCCCAAGGAAGTAGCAGTGAAGAGATGAAACTACATATTGCCTTGGGTAAATCTGCTGCATAAGACCTCTTTTTCAGTACAAGTATTGAAAAACAGGAATATTGCTTTGAGGTACACTTGGTGCAAGTCATACAATTTACCGTTGCCTCCTATGGCTGTAAAAGTTGGATATTGAATAAGAAAGACTAAAGAAGAATTGATGTATTTGAATTAAGGTGCTGGTGAAGAATATTGTAAGTCCCACGGACTGCCAACAGCAGAAACAAATCTACCTTAGAAGTACAGCCAGAATGTGCCTGTGGGAGTGTTAGAGTGTGCAGCCTCGTGACCCACTACTGTGTAATTCTCTCTGCCTTCTCTTTCGGGTTCATCTGTGGGCCCCAAGAAGTGTGGAGGACTTCCGTAGAGACTCTACTTTCTGGGCTAGGAAATCTAAAGCTGTTGTTGTTTGGGAACAGTTGGCCCAAAGAGTTTAAGGATTGCTCTTAGCACCCATCCCTCAAGAGTTCAATTGTCTGCAAGTCTCCCCTGCAATGCTATTGATACATTTCTCAAAGACTCCTCAATTTTAACTCTAACACAACTAGGGATTAAAGCTTTTTAAAAATCACAACCCCCAACCTGATTGTTGGATTAAAGGGTTTGCTTTTTAGTCTTAGTTGACAACATACAATGGTGCAGTTTCAAATATTTGGTCTTAACTTTCCCTATACTGCTCACTGAAATCCAATGTAAAATCTTGGTACATTGCTACAGCATATCTATTTTCTCCTGAAGGGTAAGTGAGAACAATGTTTAGTAACTGGGTTTCACCTGACTGAGCTTTCAGTTAACTAAGCAGCAAGTGGGAGTAAAACGTGGTATTGGAGCTCATCAGATTACTGAAAGGAGTCCATAATTTAACCTTAATTGCAGGAAGTAAAAGTTTTCAAAAGTAGGAGGCATCAATAAATAATTTACAGTGGGGCGTGGGCGGGGTTTTTGTGGCAAATCCAGCACTGCAGTAGATTACCCAAACAGCTATGTATTTTACAGTCCAACAGAAGCATTCGGAATGTAAAAATGTAATCCCCCTAAAATGCAAAAAAGGTAAGTAGACAGTTAATTAACATTTTATATTAAAGGTGTAATAACACATGTGAGAATAATCAATTTGCACTTGCAGGTGGGTCACACTTCAGAGGGGAGACTAATCTGCGGTTAACACACATAACTCAAAAACTAGGCATAAGATAATAGTGAAGGAGTTTAGCAGGCAGCAAATGTTTGAGAGATTGCTAGTTATTAGGCAGTTTAGTAAGCTGCTAGTTATTAGGCAGTCTCAAAAGTTACAGAAATCCAAACAGAGTACAGTGACTTGGATTAGCCTTGTTTCTGCCTGAAGTAGGTGTTTCAGCATGAAATTTAAATACATATTTCACCTCCCATTTCATTTAAAGGCAAACAGTTATGTTTAATGTCAAACAGGTACAGTTCTATTAAATTTTTATTTTACTTTGTTTCTTTTTGTGTCTAGGGATTAAACATGCTCCCACTTCCTAGAATCCAACCAGAGGTATTTCTGTAGGGTTTAAACATTGGTTTCCCATCGGAAAGTGAGCAGAGCAGATCATGGCAGAGGCATTGAGCATCCTAGTTCCTCTCTCATGTTATAAACCCCTTTGGAGAGGGCATTCCCTCACTTAACCTGGGTTTGTAGACTTACCCAGTGCCTACCTGGATAACCCCCTAAGTCACCCCACTTCTTGGTGAGGCCTAACATGGGATTCCTAGCAAATGTCTCCAATACACTCTTTCCTCTGGTTGGCGTTTCCCTTCTTCCTTGCATGCTCTACAAGTTCTTAGCTTTAGTTATCTGCTAAATTATATTAAGGTACAGGAATCTGAGAAGGAGATAGCCGGATCACCTGTGCATTCTGCATGGCTTCTGGGATTTATAACAAGTGTCAACTCAGGAGAGATAATCACTTGAAGATTGGAAAAGTCCCATAACACCCATGAAGTAAAATTTCATTTACTCCATCTTTCCCAAAGCTAGTGGGGGAAAGTGACCTGACATATAACCCCACCTTTCTTTCATAATGGCTTCTGGCTACTGCCACTAAATTGATTTGAACTCCCCACAAGCCCATAGGGCAAAGCAGACATTGACAGAAGCTTCCTCTTTCTCTCATGGAGTGGCTGGTGGTCCTGAACTGCTGGCCCACCAGTTAACATGACAATGTATACCATTGCTCACTAAGGCACCAGGACTCCTTGCCAATGTTTATAAGACAGGCACCTTCCCGGCAAAACCGCTGAAGACAAAATGGGTACATAAGAAACTGTGTTGAAGAAAGCGGATGGTGCCCAGCTATCAAACGATCTAGCGTCTTGAGGTTAAACAAGTGGCCATCTAGCAGAGAAGCAACAAACCGGCATGGAAGAAGCACACCAGCCTGTGCAATCATGAGGTGTCAATGGTATCAGGTAATAGGCATCAGAAGACACAAAACAAACAAACAAAAGCATATTGTTGAGAACGAGGGGAATTGGAGCAGAGACCCAAAGCCCATCTGTAGACAATGAAACAATCTCCCCATAGAGGGGCCACAGGGAAGGGATGAGTCAACCAGGGTGCAATAAAGGACCAATGAAACACACAATGTTCCTCTGGTTCCTTGAGGCTTCCTCGCCCCGCACTATCATGGCCCCAGTCCTGCCGTTCTCCCTAGACCAGAGTAAGCGCACAGGTGGAGATAAGAAGTAAGAGCTCAAGACACATGGAATCCAGAAACAGGAATGGGAGCAGTGATAGGAGGAGGGGAGGACTGGGCAACTGATTGCAATGATGGATGCGCTAACCTGCACCCATCCCTGATGAACAACACAAACCATGGGGGAAGGGAGACAGCATTCAGTGTAAGATATGAAAATAATAATAATTTTTAATTTATCAAAGGGTCACAGCGTGGGAGGAGAGGGAAAAAGAGGAGCTGATAATAAGGGATCAATAGAAAGTAAATATTTATAAAATAATGATGGCAACATATATAAATATGCTTTGTGCAGTTGATGTATGGATTGTTATAAGAGCTGTAGGAGCCCCAATGACATGACCTTTTAATACTAAATGAATAAACATAAAAGTACCATTGACCAAGAAAAAATAGACTAAACGATAGTCACAATCATGGACAAAGTTCTCCAGCATTCTGGGAATGATAGTTTTGCATCAGACCTGATCATAGATCAAATTATAGCAAACTTTTTTCTAAGTGTTCCTTGTAATGTTCTTACATAAAGAACTCAGAGAAACTTTTAATATATTTACATTCTGTTTTCTATTTTTGAAGATATTTGGATAAATTGGAATTTACAAACCCCATCACTTTTCAGAGTTTAAAAAATTTTGATTTAGCCAGATGGGCCCCATATCCGTCTTTTATTAGTCAGTGCAGGAGTTCAAGGTGATGAAGTATCTTGTAACATATTCAAAAGTATCTTCAACTTTTTTACTTTAACAGGCCAAGCATAGGCTTTGACCTTTTGTATTACATTCTCAGAGACTACTTTTATCTGACCTGACCACAGAGCACCTAACCATTTGACTGATATTTCAGGACCTTATAATTTGACATCACGACGATTTATCCTCACAATCTTTGATGTGCTACAAGTCACAGCTGTGGTGCAGCATTTTGAAGGGCGGGGAGGAATCCCAGGTTAACATGATATCATTGATTAAAGTTTCCTCAGTCCCCCTAGGTAAGCCTTATTGCTTGATGTTCACCATTTGGAAGGGTGGAAATAGGCTAATAAGAATCCCCTTGGTTCATCCCTGGATGATCAATTTAATTATTTGGACCCTCAGTTGGAATTCACAAAGTGGTTATGATGCATATCATTCTCCTAGGATGTACTCAGGGAGTTGGGTGATGTACATCTCATATTCTTGAGGGTGGGGCAAGCAACCAGTTTGCAGGGTGGGGACCACTTGGTGCAGTTTTACTATTGTGGTTCCATCACCATCAATAGTGATTAGTGGCCCCTGAAGCTTATGAATCTTGTCATAAATCAAAATGCATTCAGCTTCAGTATTCCACAGGCAGAGGAGCCATGCATCAAGAGAAAATTTCTCTCCCTTTCTCCCTGTAGCTGGCAGATCCTGGGGAACTACACCTGGTGGTCAAGGTTGGTTTTTCTCCATTTTCATTACTACAACAGACTGGGTCTCCAAGGGATAGTCTCTACTTTCTTCTCCCACCATTTTCTCCTTCAGAGATAATGCAGCACCCCAGGCTCCCCCAGCAGTTTGAGTTCCACTTCCTCCTATGAGCATTTCCAGCACTCTCTGCTGGGACTGGCGCTTTTCTTGCCGTACTGCCATGGCCCATACTGGTGGTGGTAACTATAACTTCTATGGGCTAGGTTCCTTGGATTTTAATTTTAATTTCATTTTGATTTCAATTCCTCTCCCAGCTGCTGCACCTTCATTCCTTAAGCCATCTCAGCTTCCTTGGGATCATAGCGCACAAAGGTGGCAGGACACTGTCAAGCATTACTTTGGTATCATAGTCTTGCCAACCTCTACTTAATTCAAGAGTCCTAACAATTGTTGTAAGGTTTTTTGGGGATCCACATACTCACTCACTGGTCCCCAGATTTCAAATAGCTGTGCTAAGGGATCAAGCTTGATGCTGATGACCATTGATGGGTTTCTATGGCAGAGTCCCATCTTCTCTTTCTATAGCTCAGACTCCAGTGGGTTTCATTCTCCTGGCTAGCTCCCCAACTGTTTGGATTCAACTGAAAGAGGGAGAAACACTGTTTCTATGTAGGTACAGAGAGACCAAAACCTGACCATCGAGAACTAGTTTGAGATACTTCAGTTTATTTTCACAAGGAGGCTTGTAGGCTGGGATAAAGCACTGTTTCATGTGGAGGTTCTTTGGGCAGGAACATTTTTAATGGGAGTGGCCTGTTATTCTGCGAGCTCTTTTTACACCGTATATACTCAGATATAAGCTGACCCGAGTATAAGCTGGTGCCTAATTATTACCCGGGAAACCAGACAACTGATTGACTCGAGTATAAGCCAAGGGTGGAAAATGCAGAAGCTATTGGTGAGTTTCAATAATCAAAACGAATGAAAATAAAATTACTAAAAATTGAGACATCAGTGGAATAATGTATTTAAATATTTATTTTAAATAAAAAACATCAATGAAAGGATAACAAGTCATTTAACATTAGTAAACCAGCACAGTAAGTGGAAAATAGGTTCAACAAAAACCTTAAGAGTACTCTTCCCTGAACTCAATCAGCAACCAAGCTAAAATGTAGAGTTAAAATTCTTCAAAACTGAATTCCTCCTCATCATCCATATCCCAATGCAGAGCTTCATCTGGTGTGAGGTCATCATAAACGCTGTCCTCACTGAGAACGCCATCATCACCATCACTGCTGTCATTTTCATACAAAGCGCAGTCTTCACTGCCATCCATAGCATTACTAATACTACATTTCTGGAAGGCACGTCACACCATGTCTTCTGGAATGTCTTCCCATGCTACTCGAACCCACTTTGCTATTAACTCTATGTCAGACTTCATGAGATTTCCTCCTTTTGTTAGTCGGGCTTGACCAGATGACATCCATTCATGCCACATCCTTCTCACACGGTTTTTAAAAGGCTTTTTCAAAGATACATCCAGAGGCTGCAGCCCACTTGGAATAATGGCTAAAGTAACTTTACTATATTTTGCCAATTTTTTTCTGTCATCTGATAGGTGGGATCTGAACATATCCCAAACAAGTAACGATGGCTTTTTCTTTAAGGCTGCTCCTGGTTGTCGGTTCCAAATTTCTTCCAGCCATTTTTTTTCCCTCCTAAACTTGCCACAGATCTGTTGCTTGGAAGATCAAAAGTCATGGAAGTTTCATCCATATTCCCAATATCTGCCAGGTCATAATTATAAATCCTTCTTTGTTTTATAATAACTGATTAGAATGACATTTTTTCTTCAAGGTCTTGTGGAAATTTCTGGGAAATCATTGTTCTTTGTCTCAAACATAGTAGGCCAAACCTATTCATGAAGCGGGTACACCATCCTGCTGACGCAGCAAATTTTTCAATGCCTGGTGCTTTATATTTGTCATCCTTAGCTATTTGTAATGTATGCGGATTCCCATGCGTGTTACGCAGTAACCATTTTGGCGACACTCCATAACGTTTATACAATTCACTTTCTAGAGCCCCATAAAAAGATGCTAAACCACGACGAAATCCACGACGAGCGTTTTTTAGCTTTTGGAATCAGTTTCAAGTCAGCCTTCTTTTTCCGCAACTCCCTCACTTGCTTTTCGTCAACACAGAATTCTCTACTTGCAATACTGTTATTGCTCTCTTCTGCTCTTGAAACAACCTTCATTTTGAAACCAGCCTCATATGACCGGCATTTTTGTTTTGGTTCAAGAGTATCCATTTCTAATAGGATAAAAAAAAAGATTTTGAAAAAGAAATTTCATGGTATTCCCTGACCTGTCCCCGCCCCCCCCCCCAGTGTGTTAGCTGGGACAAGGAGGGGGGGCGGGTTCGCACGGTGGGGGATGCAGGATGTGAATTAACATAGAGACCAGAAGTGAGAGACAGAGACAGCCACAGACACATTCTTACCAGTTCAGGTGCTGCCTTAAGTGAATCACTATGGGTGCTTCTGCGAATTGGAGCCATCCATGTCATGGGGTGGCTCTGATTGGTTAGATGTGAGTAAACAAACATTCAAAGCCCTGCATTGTCAGCAGGGCTTTGAATGGACAGCAGAGAAATGGCAATCACTCACAAGATACTCACAAGATAATGGGCACTCGTCCCGTTACCCTGGGGGGGGGGGGGCGGGCAATGAGATGTTACACTTCACTAGGATACCACTGACCCGTGTAAAAGCCAAACCCCATTTTTTTTCAGCACATTTTCCGTGCTGAAAACTAGGCTTATACACGAGTATATACAGTATGAATGAGCTGGGCTGTAGAAGCCATTCCCATCAGCGTTTAACTAATCTGAGGCTCAAAACTCCTTGTTTGCTCCTTGTTATTCGGATAAGAGGAAGAAGAGCAAAGGATCTGGCTGGCTGTGGGGAAGGGCATCATCCAGATGGGTCCAAAGACACATGGGTAGTACTTGATGAAGTGTAGCCAGATTGGAGCAACTCAAACCCCTGCATTTCTTTCTATAAATGTAGTCAATTTCATTCTGGCATATTTAATCTGGTGAGGTCCATGTAATCACTACAGAATCACTGTTCATGTTGCTGAGAAAGTTTTTTATTTTTGAGGGTGTGGAGAAATTGGAGTTCTTTAAAATTTTTTAATATTTATATTTCATTTTTTAAACCATTTTATTGGGACTTAATCCAGACACCATACCATTCAGACATTTGAAGCAATGTTGTACAATCACTACCATAATCATTCTCAAAATATGTTATTCCTTCTTGTATTCCTTGATATCAACACCCCATTAAAACTCCACCCCACCCACTTCCCCTACCATACCTCCAGGTAACCTTATTCATCCAACCTGGGTTTCATATATGGAAAAACAGAAAAATGTATAATAGTCAAGAGTGCTACAGATAATAAGGAAATACAACAGAGATAAACCCTAAGTTTGGTAAAAAGTCCAACAAAAGAAAACAGAAAATATTAAAAACTAAATTATGCTCAGAGTATATTAAAATGGGGATCAAATGACAAGATTTTAAGCAGTCAAGCCAGATTTATCATTTTAGTCTATTATAATAATCTTTCTAATACTCTTTGATAATCAATTATTCCCATCCCTCAATTATGGTCAGAGGAAAATCACAGAAGGCTTATTCCATGCTCAGTTTCTGCAAATGTATTTTGGATTTCCACTGCCATCCGTGGAAAAAATATTTGTAATGCATTAGGTTCTTGGTCTAACAAAATTTTATATTGTGACTTCTAGAGTTATTTCTATCATCAAAACCAGATTTTTCAACTATTGATCTTTTTTTCTTTGAGCCTTTTTCATTCCAATTACTAGCTACATCAATTCATCTTGATTACATGTTATTTCAATTACAGATAACAGAAGTTGATAAAATGTCCTTTTTTCTTTCAATCTTGGCATTACTTATAGGAGTGTAAATGTGAATAAAAGTTGTACTCATTTATCATAAACTATATGTGTATGTTTACAGTCTCTGTCATGTATGAATGTTAGAAAATACATATGCAATGTGTAATTTAGACTCTTCTTTTCAGTACATGAACATGTTTAGATTGACATGCTCCAAGCAAAAGACCCATACATGTATATAAAAAATATTCACCTATTTTATAAACAGAAATACAATGCAATAATGCAGATTTTAACACATTTTGGAGCTTTTGATATGCTGAACTAGGTAGACCAATAGAGCAATAACATTTTGAAGGAAGTATATAAAAATATTTTGGTAGATAAAAATTGACAAAATACTATTTTTTTATATACTAAAACTTTAGCATGTCTTGGTGACCATATTATAACCTTTTTAAGCTAAAATATTTCCAACTATGTGTTGAAATTTATAATACTAGCAGCTGTTTATTTATTTATTATGTGTGCTAGGGTTTCCCCAGCATATTCCCATTTATTTAATGGTCACAGAGCTCTGTAATATAAGTATCAGAATTTTCTTTTTACAAGCCAGGGTGTGTATAAGTGTAATGTGTGATTTCTATAAAGACTTACGAAACCTAAAATATATAACACTGACTTCTAAAGGTGACATAAGAAAGTCTGTTTCACCACTATAGGATAAACACATACAGAACAAATTTTGTAATAGTTTTATAAAATTTTGTAATATTTTTATAAATGTACTTAGGAATTACCATTAATCTTTAAAATGTTTCAGGTTTAATTGTTCAATATTGTAAAGAATAAATAATGTATAAAATTAAAGATGTCCCCTTCCATATTCTGTAGCAATTGATCTGAGTAAAAATGAGACTCTTGCATCTATTTGAGATACATCAATAGTAGATTCAAAGAAGAGCGTATTTCAGAAGGATGGATTACCCAATTTAAAGGCATGACAGTCTATACAGTAATATGAAACAATATCTTTTGCATATTTCTTATGTCTTGTTTATTTCCTTAATGGTGTCTATAAACGGCATGAAATGGATGTGTGCATGTGTGTATATGCATAATTGTTGAATTCCTGATTGAATAGTTCAAAGGCCACTTCTGACCTCCTCTGGCTACACAGGGAGAAGAATTCACTACAGCACAAAGCCAATTACCACGAAGCAGAAGTCAGATGTATCTGCACCCTCCATCCTTTGTTACTCGATTTTGACACCAACTGGTCTTTTCTTAACATGCTTTTCTGCTAGGTTCAAGAGTTTGCTGCAATGGCCACAGAGAACTCACAGCCAATACTTATGATAAAAAGGGGTTTATCAGAGAAGTTAACAAGTTACCAGCAGACATGATCACACAAATTTACGACACTGCAGTGTCTCTTAGCTAGTAGCGAAGTTTCTCTCTCTAGTCTTCAGCCTCTCAGCCTGAAGACTTCCTCCGGCTCTGGTCTCCATGAGCCAAGCAGGCCTCCTGCTGCTCTGTCTCAGTCTCTGTCCCAGCACTAGTCTCACGGCCTCCATGCCTCAGCCTCTGGTGTCAGGCATGTCCTCCACTGCCTCTGGCATTTCAAGCAGTGATCCTGAAGGTTCTCCCCTGATCTTAGTGGTACTGGAAGTCTATCTACTAATTTCTGGGAAGTCACAACCTTATAGGCAGAGGAAGAACCAGACTGCCCAAACTCCTTTTGGTAGTTGGGCAACTTTTTATCAACTAGACACTCCTTGGGCAGCACTGGGTTGGATGTTTTCTTGATGTGCACTTACCTTTTATATAAAACTCCCTCTTATACATACAAGTTTCTGTGGATTTGTTTCTCCAATGTACCCAGACTAATACATGTGCCAAGATGTGACTGCAACATACCAGTATGAAGCAGTGAACCAACAGAGAGGCATTGGGGGCCAGTCCCAATGCCAGCAACATGGAATCCCCCACCCCACCCCGAAGAATGCACTACAGAGTTCAGCACTGAATCTGCAGAGAGGATGATAGGGTCGGCCCCATCATGAGACATGACTTCCGTCAGTGACCACAGCACTAAGGAGAAAACTCGGAAGGCATAGTGTGGCAATGTGCACTAGCTGACCCCACTACACTGGGGCGAAATACTAAGTGTGTACAACAGAGCAGCAAAGGGAACAAAGCAATGAAGTCTCAGAGGAATCCTAAAAAGAGACTTTGGGGGCAGGGCAGGGCATGTCGTCAGACTGGATGAGAAAACACTCATAAATGTCAACAATCAGACCTGGAACTACTTATAGGCTTTTCCTTTTTGTTATTGATTTTGTGTTTATTATTGTCTTTGCATGTCTATCTATATAAGACAGGCGGGATAAACAATCTGGAGGAGAAAACAATGGGAGCAATGGTTCCAGGGGGATATGGAAAAAGGGGAGGTGGGGAAAAGGAAGCGGGGAGCCAACAAATCCAGGGACAAGGGAAAAACAAGTGATCTGAAATAGATGGCAAGGGGGGCGTAGGGTGACTGGAAGGGCTTGATCAAGTGCAATGTAGCCAAGAGGAATTAATGAAAGCCAAATGAAGGTCAAACATGATAGTAGGACAAGGGTAAAGTAAGCAGAAATAGAGAGAAGAACTAGGAGATAAAGGATATTTATAGAGCTGTACAGTCATATACATATGTAAATATGTATGATAGGGAAATAGATCTATTTACATATATTAAGTATTAAGGTAGCAGAAGGACATTGGGCCTCTACTCCAGTACTCGCTCACTGCAATAACACTTTATTCGAATAACCCAGCATTCTGTGATGCTCACCTTCTAGACATGATAGCTGAAGACAGAATGGTTGCATAAGCAAATGTGGTAAAGAAAACTGATGGTACTCATACAGTGTCTGGGTTCTTAAAGGCTTGAAGATAAACAAGCAGCCATCTAGCTGAGAAGCAACCAAGCCAACATGGAAGAGCACACCAGTCTGTGTGATCATGGGGTGTCAGTGGGATCAAGTATCAGGCATCAAGAACCCAGAAAAAAAATCATATCGATGTGAATGACGGGGAGGGCGAAGTGGAGACCCAAAGCCAATCTGTAGACAATTGGGCCTCCCCTTACAGAAAGGTCACAGGAAGAGATGAGCCAGTCAGGTTGCACTATAGCACCGTCAAAACATACAACCGTCCTCTAGTTCAGTGGTTCTCAACCTGTGGGTCGCGACCCCTTTGGGGTTCAAATGACCCCACAATATGAGGTGGTATTAAAGTGTTGCGGCATTAGGAAGGTTGAGAACCACTGATCTAGTTCTTTAATGCTTCCTCCTTCCCACTATCATGACCCCAATTCTACCTTAGAAGTATGACTAGACCAGAGCAAGTACACTGGTAAAGATAAGAGCTCTCAACACAGGCAATCCAGGACAGATAAAGCCCACAGCACCAATAATTAGAGTAGTGATACCAGGAGGATAGGGGGAAGGTTGGGGGAGAAATGGGGAACTGATCACAAAGAGTGACATATAACATTCCCACCCAAGTGGGACAAACAACAGAAAAGTGGGTGAAGGAAGACAGAAGTCAGTGTAAGATATGAAAAAATATATATATAATTTATAAAGTATCAAGGGTTCATGAGAGAGAGGGAGATGGGAAGGGAAGGGGGGAAATGAGCTGATACCAATGGCTGAAGTAGAAAGAAAATGTTTTGAAAATGATAATGGCAACATATGCATCGATATGCTTGACACAATGGATGTATGTGTGGACCTCTAAGAGCCCCAATAAAATGGGGTGGGGGAAGGTTCCCTATGCAGTCTTGGCTAGCCTGAAAAATAAAAACGTCACATAATTTTTTTTAAAAGCTTGAGGGTCTGTTAGGACTTCACTGGGACTCTATTTGTCTCCAGACGTGACCCTTGAGAGTTTTAGACATCCCCCTATATGTCCACTGACTTTAGATTAACATCACTCTGCACTCACTGGGCCTATGAACTTCCTGCATTCCACATCACATTTCTGCACCACCAGCCTGCAGCTACATGAGTTTACATCCCCAACATACAGTGACTTGAGGGTCTAGTTACCATCGGATCTATGCACTTGAACTGGAGTGGGCTAGAGTGCCTTCCTTATATAAAGTTGTTTCTTAATATAAAGATTTTTCATGTTCTAGCTAAGTGTCACTGGTTTGCTTTTCTAGACAACGTGGCCAAACACATCACTCTATTATTATTTAATATACTTTCTTTATCTGGTTCCCCTCAATCACTGGATTGGGATTCAGAGACAGTGATAGAAAATTCGTAATAAGAAATTTCAATTCACCACACTTTCATGCAGTGAAGAATAACACACATGGTTTAAAAAAATATTTCGGTGGGCTAGGTACCATGTTAGATACTTTCACATTAAATATCTCTTCTCAGCCCATATAATTTGAAAATAATGTTGATTTTACACAATGGACATGATTCTTACACAATAGACATATATTAATTGTGTCTAATTTTCCCTTACATTCATTTTTTTCTTTACCTAGACATTTTTGAAGCTACAATGATTTTCAAAGCTGTTTTCTTTAAGATAGAAGATAATTATAATATTTTGGAGTTAATTGACAATCAAAGATATTAAATGATTTGAAAATATGTTAAATTACTTTGTTGTTGTAGTTTATGTTCAGTAGAGTTGTTTAAACTCATAGTAACCTGATGTATATCAGCACAAACACACTGCCTGGTCTCGCCCCATCCTCATAATTATTGTTATGTTTTAAGCTATTATTTCACATACTGTACCAATCTATCTCATTGATGATCCTCTTTCCTGGTGACTCTACCAAGCATGATGTCCTAGTGACTGGCCTCTTGAAAGAATTTTGATATTTTACTTAATGATGTGTTAATTAAAAATTACTTATGACCACTGCTATGTGTTGGAACTTAGTAGCACTTTACTGCACAAAGGGTCTGCAAGCAAAATACACAAATTCTCTTGACTCGGGGACACGTGTGTCTCGCTACACAATATGTAATATGATACATAAATAAGAAGCAACTCGTTTTATAGCAGAAGAGAATCCTGGGTTCCATATTCTCAAAATCATAATTTAAAATTTGAAAGTTTTATAATTTTACTCACCAAAACATCATATTTTGATCATTTTATGATTAAATTTTTTGTTAAATGCTCTCATCTTTCTTTTATATGGTTCATGCATTCTCTATTGTAATTTTGTTATATGCCTGTGTTAGTCTGGGTAGACTAGAGAAGCAGATTCATGGACACTCACATGTGTACATCAAGAGCAACTGAATATTGAGAAAATATCCTAGGCCAAACCAGATCAAGTTCATAAGTCTGATATTAGCCCATCTATGATATTAGCCCAATACCAATCTATGAAGTTCTCTTCAGACTCATGGAACACATGCAATGATGTCAAGTGCAGGATGATCACAGGTCAGTGGGTGGAGAGCCTTGTGGATTCAGTGGTATTCTAAGCATCTCAGTGCAGGCAGGAGTATCCACGTGGCTGTCCATCTCCCAGGGCTCTGGTTGCCTCAGGATAGGTCCATGTGGCTTCTCCTCAGGGAAGTCTCACAGGGAATGAGCAGAGAGAGAGTGTGTCTCCCGCCTCCAAGGAGCAAATAAAGGAGTTCCCAGAATTCTCAGGAGAAGAGCATGCCCCTACAGAGGCCTCATTGGCTATATCCTGATTGACAGACTAGGCTCCACCCCTACACTCTTAATCCTCAAATTGACACCAGATTATGTAACTACCACAATGCACAATAACATTTGTAGTTATTCAGGGATTTAAAGGAGAAACCAAAACCATTTTATAATTGATCAAATTGCATCAAGGATAGTGATTATGGAGATAGGAAAATTGAACAGGAAGAGGGGCAAATCCCAACTCTCTGCTTAAGACCATTTTACATCCTCTCTGTGATGAGACATGGAGCTGTTTCATAGATTATTGTCACATAGATTAATGTGATAAATGTATCTGATTTACAGCATTATCTTTTCTGTTAAGTGCTTTATCTTGATAGTAGAGTTCCTTTCTAACTCCCCAATCTGAATCTTTTGCTCTTTGGAGATTTCTCACAGTCATACTTCTGTTTCCTTAAAATTAAAACCCACAAACATTTCAAGGATAATAAGAGACCCTTCTATACTTGACTTAAAGAAATTTGCTCTCATACTTAAAATTCAAACTGGATGACACTCTAAACAAACAGTTTTGTGTTTGGGGGCTGCATGCTTTGCCTGTGTTCTGTTTTTGACTTAGAATGTTTCTCCCGTATCTTTCCCCAGGTGAACACCTTCACTTCCGTTAACATATTGATTAATAGTTTTCACTTCTTGTAAAATTCTTTCAGAACCACCGAGTCAGCACTTCTGTTATTTACTATTTGTAGAATGAAAATGATTTACTGTCTACATATTAATCTTCCTGTCTGTAATTGAACTCTGAACTCCATTTGCATGTCTGTTGCCAATTTTCTTTCATTATTTAGATGTTTACTTGTCACATCTTCCAGTTGGAAGACCCCTGGTGGTGGGAATAAGGAACATGGAGACACATGGGTTAAGCATTGGACTGCCATCATTAAGGGTCAGCAATTCAAATCCAGCAGCTACTCAGTGAGAGGAAGATGCAGCCATCTACTTCCATACAGATTTAAAGCCCTGGAAATCCTTTGGGGAAGTTGTGGTCTGTTTTAGAGGGTTACTGAATCAGAATCAACCTGATGGCAGTGAGATTTAGCTTTTTACCTTTGTCTACCCCATAAAACTGACATAGATTCTTTTTAGACTCATCATGAAGTAAAATTTCATGAACATAAGTCATCCTTCATCTCTTTTCCCTTAAATTCATTTCCTTAGATCTGTTATATTTTACCACGTATGAAAAGGTCACATTGAACAGTCTAGAAAGCTAGTGATCTCCAGGTGGTCTTTTGGAACTAGGTCATCACTTGTATTCACCAGGATAGGGTTGGTAAAAGTGTTCCTATTGCGTATTTTCTACATAGATGTTCTGATATGTCTCCACAGCTAATTAAAACACTTGGTTTCAAAGTTAACCTTGGGGTTCAGCATAACCTTGATCTTATAAATTTTTTCACCTAATTGCTTCATAATGTCTGTGATTAAAAATTTAACCGAAAGAGGACAGTTAACCACTATGCCAAAGTTTAGTCACAAATTCTGACAGTTGAAATTTTAAAAATAAGATTTCCCTTATGGGATTTCAGGGAAAGTTAAGCACAATTTCAAGAGAAAGTATGATTGGTTTGCTATAGCACATTAGATATGATTTATAGTTGCAGGATGCTAGCTAATTTTTCTTACACCTGAATTGTTTTACATTTCATTGGTTGGGGATGAGAAACATATTTGCAAGGGGAAAACTACATTAATCCCGCAATTTTAGTTCTATGTCTTATTCTTCCCATTACTACGCATGCCTTCTCCATGCCCTCCTCCTTTTTGTCATTCTAGCCGAGTGTTCTCATACAGTGATCAATTTCTAATGTATCATCCAGAGTAACCATTAGGGGGAAAGACAAAGTTTCAGAATATGTGTCCTAATAGATTTGTTTTGAGATTAATAGTAGTGAATGTCTCCTTAAATTTTACCAAGTTTATTTAAAAGTAAGGGAGACATCATATTCACCCTGATACATATTTTATTTTAAATGGAAATAATAAAGTATGACACTACATAAGACGGCTCTGTAAGAGTGGGGAGAATAGGAAAATAAACATACTGTGAACTTAGGTTTGGTGGTGGTTGTGGTGACATATGCTCTTGAATCAGTTATGAATCATACTCAAACACTGCCCTGCACCATCCTCGCAATATTTCTTATGTTTGAGCCCCTTTTTGCAGCCACTGTGTCAATCCGATAGTCTCTCTTTTAGATTGACCCTCTACTGTAGGAAGCATGATATCCTTTTCCATGGATTGGTCTCTTGATAACCTCTCTGAAGTATGTAACACAAAATCTCACTCTTCTTATTTCTAAAGACCATTCTTTCTGTACTTCTGCCAAGCCAGATCTGCTTGTTCTTTTGGCAGTCATGTATTTTCAATATTCTAACAAACACCATAATTCAATTGCATCAATTCTTTGGTCTCCCTCATTCAATGTCCAACTTACATATGCATATGAAGTGATTGAAAAATACCATGGTCAAGTGCACCTTAGTCCTCAAAGTAAGATCCATGCTTTTCAACACTTTAAAGAGCTATTGTGTAGCAGATGTACTTAATGCAATATATCATTTGATCTTTTGACTGCTGCTTCTATGAACATTGATTGTGGATTAAATTGCTCACATCTTTCTTCATTTTATGATATAACAATGTATTCCTATTTTCCCATTTTCTCCATTAATCTATTATTTGGAAACATAAATTAAAGGAAAACTTGGCATTGTATCTTATGCATATACCAAATTAATTTATTGCATATTGATGATTATTTAGTTTTAGTTAATCTATTTTACATTGTTGCATTTTAAAATCCTTACAGTCATGTAAAATCATTTTTTCCTGTATGAAATCTGTAGCCTTGATCTGTCCTCTAAAGACTATAAACTCTGGCAACATCTTCATTAAGTGCTACCAGCTAATAAATTGAACATCCAAAACAAAACTTGTTTTTCTCACCCAATTCCGAAATTGTCCTTCTTCCACCTCAGTAAGAAGTCTTAATTATTTCCTAAGAACTCTAATCAAAAGCCCATATATTATACTTTATTTTTCTTTCTCCTTCGAAACTCACAATTCAGTTTATCAATATATTTTATTGACTCAGGCTTCAGACACACCCTTAGTCTGCAGTTTCCTGCTATCTCATCCAGAACTACTCTTGTCCAGCTCTTCTTCCTCTTGACTCTTTCCCGTTCACCTCATCATTGCTCTATTGTTTTCCTTAGTTCTTCACAGAGAAGCTGTGAGACCTTTTGAGACCCTAATCTAGCTATGTTACTCTCGGTTTAACAATATCTCAGAATTATATAGTAAAGTTGAATGCTTTTCCATCTTCAACAGAGTCCCATCTGATCATGCGCCACCTAGCACCCTTAATCTCTCTACTGCTGCCCACCCCTGCTTCACTGCATGTATACCAAACCATGTTGGAGGGTTCTTTCTGCTCTGGTATTTTGAAATGCTTTCTCAGAATCTGGCAGACTCTCCCTCTTTCATCATCTCCCCTCAGAAACGTGTCAGCCCTGGTGTGACAAAAGTCCATAAGTTCATTTTAAAAAGATCTCCACATTTCTTGCCTTAATAGTGTGAATATCTCTTACTTTTTAAATTAAAAGATCATTTTATAGGGAACTCTTACAACTCTTGCTATAATCCATACTTTGATTGCATCAGGTGTATTTGTATATCTGTTGCCTTCATTCTTTTCTGGACATTTACGTTCTATTTAGCCCTTGGTATCAGCTCCTCTTTTTTACCCCTTTTCTACCTCCCTTTCATAACCCCTAGAATGATTATAAATTATTTTTATTTTCATATCTCACACCAACCTCTATCTCCCTTCCCCCATGTTTTGTTTTTCTTTCCTCTGGAGAGTCAGTTCCCCTTCCTCTTTTGCTCTCCCCACCTTCCCCTTATGCCTCTGGTATAGCTGTTTCCACTCCTGTTCCTGGATTCCATGTGTTGTGGGCCCCCATCTCTTCTCTATACCTGTGTACATGCTCCGGTCTAGTCTGGGTTGAGAAAAAGCAATGGGGTCATGATAGTTGGGGGTGAGGAACCCTCAAGGAATCTGAAGAATGTTGTGTGTTTCATTGGTGCTTTATTGAACCCTGGTTGACTCATCCCTTCCCTGTGGCCCCTCTGTGGGGAGATTGTTTCATTGTCCACAGATGGGCTTTGGGTCTCTGCTGCAGTTCCCCTCATTCTCAACAATATGCTTTTGTTTGGTTGTTATGTGTCTTTTCATCCCTATTACCCAGTCCCAATGGCTCCTCATGATTGCAATGATAGTGTTCTTCCTCCCTGTAGACTTGTTGCTTCTCCACTGAACGGCCACTTGTTTAACTTCAAGCCTTTAAGACCCCAGACATTCTATCTTTTAATAGCTGGGCACCATCCACCTTCTTCACCACATTTGCTTATGCACCCATTTTGTCTTCAGTGATTGTGTTGGGAGGGTGAGCATCTGAGACTGCCGATTTTTTAGAACAAAGTTTTCTTGTATTGAGAGAGGGTATGAGCAGAGGCCCAAAGTCTCTCCACTTCTTCAGTGTATTGCCATATAAATATATGTACATAGGCCAGTATCTCAGGCCAGTACCTCTTTTTGGTGGATTAATGTATGTACATATGTACACCACTATGCTTATACCTCTATCCACTCCTTTGCTTCCTAGGTCCTTCCTCTGTTTCCTTTACCTTCCTCTTTCCCCACCATATCTCTTGCTTTTTCATTTGTTTACTATACTTCTCTTCATGAGAAGGAAAACTACATGGAAGCAAAGAAAAGATCTTGATTATCTTGCTCACCTCTCTATTGCCTGTATTTAGTATAGTAGTGTTTGCCACATCATGGAAATGAAATATTTACTGAAAACAACAGCAAACTCAATGCTATCAAATTGATTCTGACTTGTAACAACCTTTTAAGATAGAGTAACATTACCCCTATGGGTTTCTAATGCTGTAAGCCTTCACTGAAAGCCTCCGCTTCCGCCCATTGAGAGCTAGTGGGTTGGAATGCCAACTTTGTAGTTAGCAACCCAAGGTATAACCTGCTTCACTACCGGAACCCTTAATATTTACTAATGGAATAAAGCTATGAAGATTTACTTACTATAAATTCTGTAAGTCCAATTCTAGACCAAAACAATTTAAATAAAAATTTTTTTTATCTATAATCTCAATATCCCCAGTTACCAATTTACCTTATCACCGACATTATATGACAAGATTGATGTTACCACCCCCAATATTGATGCATATGCAAATTTTGTTTGGACCATTCTGCATAAAATAGTCAATTGTTTAATATTTATATTGGTGTCTGCTAATGAAGGTAGTGCCGTTTGAAGTTTAAGAAATCTTTATCAGAAGGCATGGCTACTCCTGTTCTACTAGTGTGGGCCACATATGAGGGGGTTCCCCCCCCAAAAATAGAATTGCTCTGGGAGAAGCATGCAGCTGCGAAATTTTGTTTCCTGCTTGGGGAAAAAAAAGCCACAGAGATGGTTGTGATGTTAAACACAGCTTGCAAGGACAGTGCTCAAAAAGGAGAAATGTCCATCGATGACAGACCTTGTGTTGGATGCCTGGCAACTTCCTGGAAGGATGAAAATGTCGACCTGTAGTTCATTTGGAGCTTGTTCCACCAGGTTGAACTATTAATCAAGCTTTCTATTTAGAAGTTCTGAAAAGACTGCATAAAAGTGAGTGACTAGTTTTGTGCCACCACAATAATTCACCTGGGCACACAATCATTTCAAAACACCAGGTTTGGGTAAAAAATATAAAAACAAAAACAGCATGTCTTTCTTGCCCCACACACTTTAATCACCTGATCTCATTCTATGCGACTTCTTTTTGTTTCCACGAATGAGGAAAGACATGAAAGAACAGTGATTTGAAGATGTAGAAGGAGTAACGAAAACAATGAGTGAGGTGCTGTCAGCCATCCAGAGATGAGTTTGAAAATGTTTCCAAGACTGGAAAGCAGATTTGACAAAAGTATTCATTGTAATGGAAAGTATTTTGAAAGTGATAAGGTTGTTTTGTAAATTAAAAAATTAAATACATAGGTTTAGGTTGAGGGGGGATTGCCCTTTTGGAGGGGAACCCCCTCATATATCTGGTTACATCTCAAAGCAAAGGCAGAAAGATTGAAGACACATTTATTTGGAATCTTTTAGGAACCATGCTGTGGAGTTCTGGTGGCGTAGTAGTTACGATCTGGGGTGTGATCTGCATGGTCAACAGTTTGAAATCACCAGCAGCTCCAATGTAGACAGACTGGGCTTGCTACTCCTGTATATAGTAACAGTCTTGGAAACTGACAGGGGATAGCTATAAGTCAGCTATGAATTGGGTTTTGTTCATTTGTTGGAGGGATTATAATAAGTATCTACATTTGTTAGGTTATGTGGTCCTCATCATAGCCCTATAAAAATTATTATCTACCTTTTCTGACAAAGACACCCCTCCCAAGAGGTTCCACAGAGCTAATTGCATTACAAAATTGAAACCTACACTCAAGTCTGGCTGATGTCAAGACCCAGAACTGTGAGCCCAGAGTGGATCCCTAATTATCCAAACTTGCTGAAACTTAATAAGCAAGTTTCAAGGCAGATTCCGGATGTTGGTTTCCTATTCTCAGTGCCAAGGTCATTCCTTTAGAAAGTTTGCACAGGCTGAAATGATTTTACTGTCTGAAGGAGAGTTTTACCAGAAATGAAAGCGAATAAACTATATCTGCAAGAATCTATATCACCATTTACTTAGAAAAAGAAATCATGACATACGGATGAAAGTTTCAACAAGCTTTGTATTAATGTCTAAAATATCCACGTCATTATAATGAACACAGATAGAATCTGTATTATCCTCCAGAAGTGCTTACATTATCAAACTTGTCTGCCAACTTAAATAAATGTAAAGCTTTCTTTATTCCAAGTCTGTTGTAGAGAAAGCAGAAACCTTGAAAAAAAATACATCCATGTGCAAATTATCTTATATAATCAAAACTTTGAATTTTTATTTGTTTGTAAATATGAGTTAATCACAAAGAGGGCTTACCCTGAATCATGAGATGAGGTCAAGTTCAGTTAAGTGCATATACATATATTAATGACCTTTTAATCATTTTTATTCTTTAATTCAGAACAATTACTAATAGGCTCATGAGATTGTTAATTTTACGTTGTAACAGATTGAGTTTGAAGCAGACAGTATATTTCACCCCCAACAATTGTGGTTTGTGATTTTTTTTAAATGAGGAAGGGAGTTCTCTTTCTTTATGGTAACTGGAGAGAATTAAGCACACCTTGGTCAAGAGACTATTTATAGGAAGCTGATTTATAAGGGTCACCACGAGTCTGAACAATAGATGCAAATGAAAATAATGAGATAGCATCTCACACTGTCATTGATCGCAAAGTTAAAATAATGGGAAATTACAAATGCTGGAAAGGGTGTGGAGAGATTGGAACTCTCAGATTCTGCTGTTAGGACTGTCTAACTGTGCGCCCACCGTGGGAAATTCTATGACACCTCCTCAAACAATGGGCATGGAAATACCAGATGACACAGAAATCTCTCTCCTTGGTATCAGCCCAACAGAACTCAAAGCTCTAGCAAGAATAAGTACATGCATGCTAATGTTCATCACAAGAATAAGTACATGCATGCTAATGTTCATCACAAGAATAAGTACATGCATGCTAATGCTCATCACAGCGCTATTCAAAGTAGCAACAAGGTAGCAATGACTAGAATGCCCATCGGTAGAAGAATGGAGAATAAACCTGGCTACAGAAACACAAATGGAATGCTACACATTTCTAGAGTGTAGTGAAGAAACGGAACGATGTAAAACCATTGGAGAGTTTGAAAGACATGCTGGGTGAAAGAAAATCACAAAAGGTCAAATACTGTATAAGCTCTGTGTTATAAATCAAAGAACCAAGATAAGGGTTGTTTATACCAAAAGAAATAAAACTGTTGGTTACTGAGAGGGCAGGTGCAGCAATAGGCTAAAGGGTAGGCAGGTATTAGCTAAATTAAAGGGAAGAAAATATTCTATAAGAGGAAGAAGAGGGGGAAATAAAAAAAAAAGGACTGAGTAAGCTAACTGGAGATTTGGTAAATCGTTCAAATTGTTGAATTCTTGAATCTAAAAAATGATGATCTGATATATAAATACCCACCAAATACACTATAAAACCAAGCTTCAAAATCTCACTTGTTCAGTCATGGTGTACAGCCACACTGGTGTTCATGAGACTACATTCGGATTCTCTGGATTTCCTTCAGATCATATAAATCTTTTGCCTTTTACTAAAGATTTCTGTGGAGAGGCTATTCCAGGCAGCCATTATAGACAAAGATTTCAAGAGCATTAGAGATGCAGGCCTTCTTTCGATGCAAACTTTTGTTGACACTGCATGACTCATTGTATAAATCAAGCTCAGCTAATGTATCATAATAACTCAAGTAGCAGCCTATGGATAATTTTTAAAAGGGTATTTTTAATAATTTTACACTAAAAAAGTACTTTCCTAATATCAATTATGAGGAAATAAATGGATTTATTTGCAAATTTTAAGTGTTTCAATGGATTTTCCAAATCTTAGAAATTATACTATTTATTAGGATTAAAGGTATTTGCCCTTTTTTCTAATATGATAAATAAGAAAATATAATTTGTTAAAGGAAGATCACATCATCTTCTTCATTCCTAATAAAGCAGGAACTTGTTGTTTTATATTCATAGTGAGGTGGGTTTCCCAATCCTGGACCATATAATTAGCAAAAGGATTGGGTGCCAACGCTAGGGGCAGAGTCTGAATAAAAGATATTCAGCTACGAGCCTCAGCTTGGTGGTGTCATGGGTTTCTTTCTGTTGTGCATAGGGTCTCTCTTGTTTCTTCTCTGGTGCAAAAGGTCTCAACACGATGGCACTTAAAATTAACAGCGGGCTACAAATTAGGCTGCTAAACACAAGGTCATCAGTTTGAAACTACTAGCTCTCTGAGAAAGAAAGGGGAGGCTTTCTGCTCCTGTACAGAGTTACTGTCTGGGAAACCAAACGAATGTCCTACAGCGTTGCTTTGAGCAGGAATAAGCAGTAAGCTTCAGCCTTAGCACTGTCGTCTTCTAAGGGGCCCCGGTTAAAGTGTTTGATTGCTAACCTAAAGGGGGCAGTTTTAAACTACCTTCTGGGGAAAAGGGTGTGGCAGTCTGTTTCCATGCCAATTTCTGGTCTTAAAAGTCCTATGCCAAGTCCTATTGGTTCTGATATTGTAGCTGTGCGTTGGAATCAGCGTGACATCAGTGGGTTATGGATATATGACTTTTCCCATGTATATGTTTTTCTAGTTGCACAGAATTTTAAAGATTCTGTTGAAGTTAGTTGCTTTACTCTTCCCAAGGAGATCTCAAGGCACATTTACGTCTTGGATGGGAACAGCCAAGAGAGGTCAGGGTGGAGCTTTGTTAAAATGAAAAGTCTAGAGCACCTGCTCTCTGGGGCCAGGGTAGGTGGAAGTAGTGATAATGTAGAACATTTCCTTTTATTTTCATCATGTTTGTTGTTATTGTACTTGTTATGTGCCCTTAAGTCAGTTCTCACCCATAGCAACCCTATGTACAACAGTAGGAAACACTGCCCAATCCAGTGTCATTCCCACAATTGTTTCTGTGCTTGAGCCCAGTGTTACAGCCACTGTATCAACCCATGCCCTTCCTCTTTTTCACTACCCTCGACTTTGATGGCTTTCTCTAGGGACTTATCTCTCCTGACAACATGTCCAGATAAAACAAAGTCTCTTCATCCTTGCCTCTAAGGTGCACTCTGGCCACTTACCATCCAACACAGATTTATTTATTCTTTCACTATATGTTGATATCTCTAAAGCTTATAAAGTCTCTAAAGAGGATTTTTGTTGTTGTTTCTGCTTTACTAAGCATGATGTCCTTCTCCAGGAACTGGTCTCTCCTGATGACATGTCCAAATGATGTATCACCATCCTTACTTCTAAGGAACATTCAAGAGAGATTGGTTTGTCCTTTGGTCCAAGGTATTTTCAACATTTTATCCAGAATCACAATTCAAATTCATCAATTTGTTTTCAGTCTCTCTTATTCAGTGCCCAACGTTCACATGCATATGAGGTGATTGAAAATATCATGGCTTGGGTCAGGCACCAGTTAGTCCTCAAAATGACATCCTTAGTTTTCAACACTCAAAAGAAACTTTGTGCAGCAGTTACCCGATGCAACACATTTTTTGATCTCTTGATTGCTGCTTCCTTGAGCATTGGTTGTAGATCCTGCAAGATGCAGTCCTTGACAGCTTGCAACTCTTCTGTATTTATCATGGTGTTACCTGTTTGTCCATTTGTGGGGATTTGGGTCTTCTTGACATTGAGTTGTAATCTACACAGAAACCCACAAACCCTGATCTTGATCAGCAAGTGTTGCAAGTCCTCCTCACTTTCAGCAAGTAAGGTGGTTGTTGACAAGCCTTCCTCCAATCCTGATGTGGAATTCTTTTTATTATAAACTATATAAATTTTAATTCATATAATTTAAATTCTCTGATGAGTTGCTCTGCCTAGAAGAATAAATATAATGAGATAATACAATCTTAATACACATCTTTTCTGATTTTAAACTATGAACTACCCCCTTGGTCTGTTTGTTACTCAGCAGATGGCATGCTGGTTTGTGAAAGGTCACTTTTCTGATGTATGAAATTTATACTATTACTTACAGGTCAGTTTTATTTTAGGAGGCTGAGCATTGACTGTATCTATTATTTAAATTAATCAACCATTGAAGAGTCTCAAATAAAAGTAATGAAATGGTCTAAAATGTTTTTCTTAAATCATGTAGCTTGATAAAAATGTGATATCATTTAATATTAATAAACTCTGAAGATAAGTGATTGCCCACCCTGCTGATATGATCACCGAAGACAAATGTGTGCATAAGCAAATGCGCTGAAGAAAGCTGATAGTGCTTGCTATCAAAAGACATAGCATCTGGGGTCTTAAAGTCTTAAAGATAAACAAGCGGCCATCTAGCTCAGAAGGAACAAAAACCACATGGAAGAAGCACACCAGCCTGTGTGACCATGAGGTATAGCAGGGATCAGGTATCAGACATTAAAGAACAAAAAATCATATCATTGTAAATGAGGGTGAGTGCAGAGTGGAGACCCACAGCCCATCTGTAGGCAACTGGGTACCCCCTTACAAAAGGATTGTGGGGAGGAGACTAACCAGTCAGGTTGCAGAGTAGCAACCATGAAACATACAACTTTCCTCTAGTTCTTAAATGCTTCCTCCCCCCACTATCATGATCCCAATTCTATCTTACAAACCTGGCTACACCAGAGGACATACACTGGTATAGTCATGAACTGGAAACACAGGGAATCCAGAACAGATGATCCCTTTAAGACCAGTGGTGAGAGTAGCGATACTTGGAGGGTGGAGGGAAGGTGGGGTAGAAAGTGGGAACCGATTATAAGGATCTACACATAACCTCCTCCCTGGGGGATGCACAACAGAAAAGTGGTTGAAGAGAGATGTCAGACAGTGTAAGATATGACATAATAATAATAATTTATAAATTATGAAGGGTTCATGAGGGAGGTTGGAGCGGGGTGGGAAGGGGGGAATGGGTTGATATCAAGGGATTAAGTAGAAAGCAAATGTTTTGAGAGTGATGATGGCAAAAAATGTACAAAAGTGCTGGACACAATAGATGGGTGTATGGATTGTGATAAGAGTTGTATGAGCTCCCAATAAAATGATTTTTAACAAAAGGAAAGAAAGAAATAGAAGTCATCTTAGCGTATGGGACAGTTATTTGGGTTATATGAACCAGTAAATTCAAGATGGAGTAAAAACTGTTTATACTTCATTCTACTCTAGAAATAATCATTTCCAAAAGAAAAAGGCAAATATTATATCAAGGACTTCAGAAAACATTTCAAATAGGAGGTAAGAAAAAAAGATCATCTATATTTTACATTTGGTCCTCCCTTATCTATGATTATCGATAAATGATTTAAATTGAATTGAGCTTTCACTTCCAATGTTTTTTTCTTCTATCAAATGCTCAAACCTACTTCACTTAATAAGTATTGACTATCGTCTGTGTCTTTCTCCACTCTTCCAGGCTCGTTTGGCATTCTGAGGTGAGTGCCCTGGCCCTACGACTCGCACGGGCATATTTGGCCCTCCTCTTCCACTCCACAATCGTCTCATTACAAGGATCTCCTTCTTTCTGACCATTCTTATTCCTATTACCATTCAGTGCCAACTCGAGATAGCCCTTTCCATTTTTCTGTTTCTGCCCACCTTCCTCTTTTCTCCAGCGCTGTGTGAATAAGCCAACCAGTTTTATTAAGTGCCTGTGTGATAAAAAATGCTGAGTAAAAAGATGCCAAACGATAGTTCAGGGAATATTGTAGAAAGTTATTTTGATCAATTTAACGCTTGTTCCCCTTTCCACACAGAGCTATAGCCCCAGTTCCCCGAGTGTCCCCTCAACTCCTCTAAGTCATGTTCTTCCCAAACCGAATTAATAAAGTCTGTCAATGATTTTAATTAATGATAAGAGTCATTGGTATTAAACAAGGTATATTAAATATACATAATATATTAAAAAGAAGCTGAACGAAATATAGCAATTCTGGCTATTTTCTTTTACCTTCCCTGCCAAGTTCCAGGCCCAATCTGTTTACGTTATTCCATCCTGTTCTCTGTGAACAGTTTCTTTCCGTTTTCCTCACAGCATCTCCCTTACAGCCTCATTTTATAGAGATACTAATCTTTCTTTCTAAGTTTCTAATTTCTGAACCCATGCTCTTCATTTACTTCTTCATTCATCATTCTGAATGTTGCGTTCACACAATAATTATTTTGTTAGGGGTGGTCATTTGATATTTTTTCTCTTATTTGCGGGTCTATTGCTCTTTGCGTTGTAAATTGGTGAACCTAGTGTTATTATATCAAATAGATAATCTATAATAATTTACACATTTGAGGGGCTATTCCTTGATCTATAAACTATTTTTTGTAAACGAACAAGATATGTCTACATTTATTGCTCTATAATAGTTTTTTCATCCCCAGAAGTGTAATTAAAGTTACCCGTGAAGGATAAAGCACCCTCTCTGTAATCATTCCTGCTCCCTGTTATCATAGAGTCATAGATCCTGCGTCCATTTCCACTTCTTATTTGGCCTTCTTTTCTTCTTCTACATCTTTCACTTTTTTCAGCAACACTGTGCCGCCGTCATCCTACATACCCGACCTTTAATTCTTGGTAAAGATGACCAGCGGGAACAGCTTTTCCCAGCTAGCCAATGGGCAGGCTCCTTCACCTTCTCCAGCTCTTTATCAAAGCTCACCACTTTAAGGGTACTTATCCTGGCAACCCTGCCTGAGAGAGCAACTATCCCTCATTTCTTCTCCTTACAATCTGGGTTTGTTTGTTTTTTAATCATGTATTGGGAGGGATTTCAGATATCATAATATTTCATAGCTCAATCACATCAAACAGTTTTGTATAATTGCTGCCACAATCAGTTTCAAACACTTTCTTTCTTCCTGAACTCCTGAATATCAGCTCTCCTTTCTCCCCTCCCTTCCACCCCCCACCCCCCAGGAACTCTTGTTTTTATTTATTTATTTACCCATATCTCACACATCCAACATATCCACATACAATTGTGTTGATCTATCCCATTGAACGGGGTTATTTAGTTTTCAGTACTACCAGCTCTCTATTGTCTCCTCCCCCCACCCTCTCCTCCCATACCTCAGGGAACTGTTACTCCTGTTACTGTTGATGAAGGGTGATCTATTGTGGCTTTTTTGTATCACATGGTCTTAGTATACAGATGAACCTGGGAAAATCCATGATTAATGAAGTAAAACAAACAAAAGCCATAATAGCATAGGGGGATATATTAAAGAACTAGAGGATAATTAGGTAGTTTATCAGTGCTATTACCACACCCGGGATTTATCATCCCTTCCATGTGGCCCTTAGAAGGGCTGTCCATTTATCTCACAGGTGGGCTTTGGGTCTCCACTATATTTCAGACACACCTACCCCTCGCGATATATTTTAATATCTGGCACCATTAGATTTCTTCACCACATTTGCTTATAAACCCATTTTGTCTTCAGCAATCATGTCAGGAAGGTAAGAATCATACAATGCTACTTTATTAGAACAAACTGCTGTTCTTGTACTGACAACAGCCCCAACCTCCATCTGCGTCCTTGTTGCATTTGCGAATATATATACATACAAAATTAAATACACATATATTTATATATTTACATGTGCGGGTGTACAAAAAAATCCCCAGAGGAAAGCTCTACTGGGTGGAGCTTTTGTAATGTGCATTTTCCCCGCTAGGTGAGCATTGAGCAAGTGGCTCTGAGTTAGTGCACTCCGTGTCTTCTCCTGGGAAGGTTCACTATGGTCACAGTGAATTTTTTCATGAAAGCAGTTTTGCTAGATGTGATGGCTGATTTAAGAGAACAGCGTGTGGCAGTGAAATTTTTGTTTCCTGCTCAGGAAGATGATGCAGAAACTGTTATGAGATTGAACACAGCTTACAAGGATAGCAGGAGAAAACTCAAGTTTATGAGTGATATTCTTGCTTCAATAAAGGTAAAATTTCTATTAATGATAAACCTTGTTCTGGATATCCATCAACTTTCCAAATGGACAAAAATCTGGATGTGTAGTACATATGTCATTCATTCCACCAGATCAGACTATTAATCAAGCTTTCTATTTAGAGGTTCTGAAAATATAGTAAAATGTTCAGGGGAAAAAAGGCCTGTTTGTGGCAGGCAGGCGACTGGTATTACCAACACAATGCACCTGCTCACCCAGCCATCTCGGTGCACCAGTGTTTGGCAAGAAACAGCATGATTTTTTTGCCCCATGCACTTTACTCACCTGACTTGCTCTGTGTGACCTTATTTGTTTCTAGGAATGAAGAGGGACAGGGAAGACAGCAGTTTGCCAAAGTAGAAGAGGTGAAGGGAGAAACAAAACAACATGAGGGAGGTGCTGTCAGCCATCCAAACAAATGAGTTTGAAAAATGTTTCCAAGAATGGAATCGCAGATTTGACAAATGTGTTAATTAAGTGTAATGGAAAGTGCTTTGAAGGCAATAAAATTAATTTCTAAAAATATTTAAATAGATAGCTTTTTTAAAAATTCCATTTTGGGGGCGGGTACCCCCTCATATGTGTGTGTATATGTGTTTGCTTGTGTGTTTCTTCTTTTTCCTTTATCCGCCTCCTGTCTTACTATCATATTTAGCAGGACATGGGCTATGTAACCCTAACCAAAAGTAGAGCTGTACTGATAGTGTTTATCCTGCCCTGCTCTCTATTTAACAGAGAGATATCCATCTGTCTTTGCCAGGATCCCTGTAAGCGTTGTGACTATCTGTATTTGTGTGTGTGTGTGTGTGTGTGTGTGTGTGTGTTGTGCTTATCTGTACAAGACAGGCAGAATAAGCAACTTTAAGGAGACAGTGACTGGACCAGCAGTTCCTGGGGGCATGGTAGGGGAAGAGGCAGAGAGGGTGAGTGGTGAGCCAATAACAAAGAGCACAGGGAAATTAGTAAGGGCTCTCAAATTGATGGTGAGGAGGTTGCAGCTTTTCTGATTATGTTTGAGCAATCACATTCTATCTGAGAAGAATTACTGAGAGGTGAATGATGGCTAAACCTCGTTGGGTGTTTTTAATGTGATCAGCTCAGCTTTTTTTTTTTCATTTTGCCTTTTTACTTAACATCACTCACTGACGATTCCAACTCCTATTACTTTCTATAGACAGCTTCATCTTTCTCCCTTGGGAGTACCTGTTATATTTGAATGACGGACTTTGCAGTTACCATTCTCACACTCGCTACACAATGCCACGCTACTTACTATGAATAGTGTTTTTATGTGTTGTTTCATTCCAAAGCCATAAATTGATTCCATTCAGGGCAATAACCTCTTTTTAAAAGTTCATTGAAATTTTGTATTATCATTAGCAGTTTGCAAAAGCACATTTGTTGAGTCACTTTCAGTTCATATGATCTTACAGAGTAATTGCCTAATTTTGTGCTACTTTCATGATTGTTTGGCATATATTAGGTATTCATAATATATTTGTTCAATGACAAGAAATACTATTAATTTTAAAACTGGCTCTATGCTAATGATTTATAAATAGGCACCATTCTTCTTGATCTCCTTGATAATCTGCTCCCTTTTATCCCCTCCCTCCAACCTCCCTTATCTATCTATCTATCTATCTATCTATCTATCTATCTATCATCTATCTACACAAAAATGGAATATTTTTCAAAGCTGTGTATTTAAACTTTTTGCAAAACAGCCATGTTGCCTTCAAAGGACTCCCATTGCACTTAATAAATCTGTCAAATCTGATATTCCATTCTTGTAAACATTTTTCAGTCATTTATTTAGAAGTTTGACAACTCCTTCAGTTTCCCCTGACCTCTTCTATGCCATTAAATTGCTGTCCTATCATGTTCCTCTGCATTCACAAAAACAAAAAGAAGTCACATGGAGTGAGGTAAGATGAGTAAGATGTATGGCGCAAGACAGGCATGCTGTTTTTTGCTAAAAGTGGTGTACTGAGATGGCTGTGAGAGCAGGTGCATTGCCTTGGTGGTAATGCCATTTCCCTGTCAGCCGCCAACCTGGCCCTTTTGTTGCACACTGTTATGCAGTCTTCTCGGAACCTGGTGGCATGAACTCCAAGTGCACTAGGAGTTGACAGTATCATCCTTTTGGGAAGTTGCGGGGCATCAGAATGAGGTTTGTCATCAATTGACCTTTCACCTTTTTTGAAGAGAGAAAACCACTCATGCACTTGAAGTGTTTTTCCCATAGTGCCCTCCTTGTGTGTTCAACATCTCACCAGTTTCTGTAGCATTTTTTTCCTACCAGGAAATAAAATTTCACAGCCACATGCTGTTCTCTTAAATCGGTCATCAATAAAAATGAGGTTTGAACAAAGCTACATTCATGAAAAAAAATTCACTGTTACCAGAGAGAAACTTCCTAGGTGACAACACTGGGTGCACTAAGTCAGAGCAAATTGCTACATGCTTGCCTAGTTGGAAAAATGCTTACCAAGAAAGCTCCACCCCACTCAGCACAATTCCACTTTTTATGGGTACCATGTGTGTGTGTGTGTGTGTGTGTTTTGTTGCCATATCTTATACTATTTAATATATCCATCCACCTACAATTCTGTTGTTCACTTCCTTGAGTGGTATTATACAGTCAAAACTGCTAACAGCTGCCCCTTCGTCCCGCCCCCACATCCTAAGGAAACCATAACTCCTGTTACGTTTTTCTGGGGATTGAGTATGTTGGCTTTCATGCGTCAAACAATCTTGATTTTATGAATGGCCATTCACAAGTCTAACAAGGTTAATGAGGTAGAACTGAAAGTGTAATAGTAAGGGGAGGAAATAAGAAAGAATTAGGGCGGTGGTTCTACTTCATAACTGTAATTTTGCTACTGTTATGAATCAGGGACCCCTGTGAGAGAGTCATTTGACCCACATTGGGGTCATGACATGGGTTGAAAACTGCTGAACTAGAGGATAATTCTGTTTCATCGGTGCTATACTGCACCCTAGATATATCATCTCTTCCTTTTGGCCCTTCTGATGGACTGTCCAATTATCTTACAAGTGGGTTTGGGGTCTCCACTACATCCACACCCCATCATATCAATTCAGTTGCTTAATTTTGACCTTCTGATACCTTTTCTGGTTGACACCTCATGATCAGACAGGCTGGTTTGTTTCTAAGCTTTTTTGCTTTCTTCACCCCATTTCTTTTGTTTTTTTGTAACTGGCATTTTATTCGTTGTTTAGAGATCAGTACAGAGCCATTATGAACAATTTGTACACAAGCCTTAATGCATTCACCCCATTTCTTTGTGCACCCATTTTGTCTGCAGCAATTGTGTCAAGAGGGTAAATTCTACAACGGCACATTGTTAGAACAGGCCATTCTTGAACTGAGGTAGACTTGAGCAAAGCCCCAAAGTCCACCTGTTTCCTCACTGTATTTACAGATGTAAATATATTAAAAATACACCTACATTTATATAGTTAAATATTTACCTTTCTCTATATATATCTATACCTGTAAATAAAATTTTTCTTCCTTCTTCTTTCCTCTTTTGCTTATTTCTTTTCTCCTGCCCAACTATCATGTTTATCCATCATACACGTCTTAGTAATTTCTCTCAGATGCATTTTGATCGGTAAGCACTACCAGAAGTTCCACATCCTCCTTGCCATCTAATTTAGAACCCTTACTATTCCCCTGTCCCTGACATAATCATTCACCACTCACATCCCCACCTCCTTTCTCCCATGTACCCCACCTGATCCCCTACCCCCACCCCCCAGAACCATCAATCCTGCTGCTGTTTCCTTGGGATTGCTTATTCTGCCTATCTTGTATGGATAGAAACCAAAGAAAGAAAAAGAGAGAGAGAGAAAACAGAAATAAAAAAGAAAGACTGTATAAATAGGACCAAGTCTAACTAACTTCCTAACTCATAGTAGAGGCTGTACTTATATATAAGACCACCAGCAGTGAATGAGAGTTCATGTCTTAACATGTCCCCTCCAACATTTGTTGCTCTATGATATTTTGAATTGGTCTGTCCTTGTGGGTATTAGGTGATATCTCGTGGTTGTTTTAATTTGAATTTCCTGGATGGCTAATGATCAGGACATTTTTCTCATGTTTATTGGCCATCCAAGTTTCCTCCTCAGTGACTCTTCTGTTCAAGTCCTTTGCCTGCCTCCTCAGTGGGAAATTCATTTTATTCTTGACGTGAACATGCAGGATTCTGTAAATGTTAGTAATAAGCCCTTGGTCTGATATGTCTTTACTAACATCCTTTTCCAGTCTCTTAGTACTTTGTTGCTGAAGTCTTTTGATGTACACAAATGTTTTCTTTTTAGTATGTCCCACTCCTCTATTTTATCTACCTCTGAGTTTGTATTCTTCCTCATTTCCATTAGCCCATATTCCCTGTGCTGAGGTTCTTAGCTTTGTTCCAATTCTTTCATTGATGATCTTGATAGTTTGAGATTTTGCCTGGAGGTCTGTGATCCACTGTGTTAATCTGGGTAGACTAGAGAAACAAATCCACAGAAACTTATATATGTATAAGAGATTTATAAATAGGGTAAGTACACATTCATAAAACATCTCAACCCAGTCCAGTCCAAGCCCATAAGTCTGACTTAGCCCACAAGTCCAACACCGATCTACAAAGTCCTCCTCAGACTCACAAAACACACACAATGACAGAGAATGCAGGAGGATCACAGGCCAGTGGGTAGAAATTCTTTGAATCCAGTGGCAGTGTACGCATCTCAGCGCCGGCAGGGGTCTCCATGCAGCTTCTCCAGCACCCAAGGCTGCATCAGGGTAGGTCCATGTGACTTGTCCTCAGAGATGTCTCGCAGGAAGTGAATCTTGCCAGATAAAGCAGGGGACTGGCTATGGCAGCTGCACCCTCATCTGACCATCAGAAAGCAAGAGGCCATGGAACAACTAAGGTGAGGCTCATGAGCCATTACCTCTCTGCCCTACAGTTAATCCCACATGTGTTTATCAGCCAGGTTGGCACAATAACCCTTAACTATCTCATCCACCTTTAATTTGTTCTTTTGTATGGAGTAGGCTGAGGGTCTTGCTACATTCTTCTGCAAGTTGATATCCAGTTTTTCCAGCACCGTTTGTTAAACAGGGCATCTGCTTCCCATTTGATATTTTGGGACTCTTATCAAAGATCAGTTGTCTGTAAGCTGCTGTTTTTGTTTATGGATTTTCTGTTCTTATCCATTGGTCTGAATGTCCATCATCATACCAGACCATCCTGTTTTGATAACTGGTTTTATAATAAGTTTTAAAGTCACGTAATGTAAGCCTGCCCATTTTATTATTCTTGTTGATTAGTTCTTTGCCAATTCTGCGCTTGTTCCCTTTCTATACGATGTTGGTGATCAGTTTTGCCATTTCTTTGAACACAGATCCTGGTTTTTTTTTTTTATTCAGGATGGTGTTGAACTTATATCGTGCCTTAGACAGGATTGACATCTTTACAATATTGCGTTTTCTGATTCGTGAGTGGAATATTCTACCATTTTTGAGGGTCCCTTTTGATTTCTTGTAATAATGTTCTGTAGATTTCCCCATACAGCTCTTTTGTTTTTTAGCTAGGCATATCCCTAGATATTTCAAATTATCCTTGGCTATTGTGAAGGGTACTTCCTTCTTGATATCTTTTTTTATAATACCATCAGTTTTATATCATAATCCATATGATTGCTGATTGTTGATCTTGTATCCTGCCACTCTACCATATTCCTCTGTCATTTCCAATCTCCTATTGTGGAGCCTTATGGTTCTCAATATATAAAATCATATCATATGCAAATAATGATTATTTTAATTCTCCTTTCCCTAGACATAAACCTTTGATATCATTCCATTGCCTTATATTATTAGCTAGGATCTCCATTACGATGTTGAAAAAGTGAGGACAAGGGACATCCTTGTCTGGTCCCCATTTTCTGTGACAATGCTTTTGTCCTTTCTCCATTGATTGTAATGCTGGCTGTTGGTTTTTCATATACAGATTGCATAATATTGAGGTAATAATATCCTTTTCAGTCCAATCTTCTTTAGTGTCTTAACTAGGAATTGGTATTGAATGTTGTCAAATGCCTTTTCTGTGTCTATGGATAATGTTGATGGTTTTTCATATGTTGAACCATCCCTGCAACCCTGGTATGAATCCCACCTGGTCATGGTGGATTATTCATTTTATATACTTCTGTATTTAATTGGCCAATATTGTGTTAAGGATTTTCCCATCGTTTTCCATTAGCGATCGCCGTTGATACCTGTGTATTCTCGTCAGATCCTTGCCCAGTTTTGCTCCCAGTGTTATGCACACTTCATAGAATGTGTTTGTGAGTTTACCAATCTTTGCTAGACTATAGAAGAGCTTGTGTGGAAGTGGTGTCAGCTCGTCCCTGGCACTCTTCCCTTTGTAGAATCCATTCGGGCTGGGACTTTATTTAGTTGGTTGATCCTTGATACCCTTATCAATTCTTCTTTAGCTAAGAGTCAGTTCAGGTTCTAGACATCTAAATGAGCTATTCTGGGTAGGGATTGTTTTTTTAAGTACTTGTGAATGTTTTCCAAGTTGTTGTTGTCATTGGAATACAGATCTTCATAGTACAGTGTTAATAATTTTTTATTTGAATATGATCTGTTGCAATTTCCCCTGTTTAATCATTCATCATGGATATTGATGTCTGCTCCTTCCTATATTTGTTTAGATTCAAAAATGGCTTGTCGATTCTGTTAATCCTTTGGAAGAACCAGCTTTTTACTGTTAATTTTTTGCATCGATTCTTGTTTTCCCACTTATCTCCACCCTAATTTTAATTATTCCTTTTCTTTTGCTACTAGAAGCATTATTCTGTTGATTCTGTTCCAACAGTATTCACCATAAGTCTCTCTTCCTTCTTCACATGTGCATTTATTGATATTAAACATCCTCTGATAACTGCCTTGCTGTATCTCATAGGTTTTGGTATGTTGTATTCTCATTTTCATTAGTTTTTGGAAACGTCCTGATTTTGTCTCTAATTTAGGCTAGCACCCACTCCTTTTTAAGGAGAAAGTTGTTCAGCTTCCAAGTATTTGCCCTTGGTGTTTTTTTTTCTTCATTTTTCTTTTGTTGATTTCCAGCTTGATTGCATAGTGGTCAGAGAAGGAAGGCTGAATCGCAAATTTGACAATTGTATTAAGAGTAATAGAGAGTACTTTGAAGGTGATACGCTTGTTTTGTAAGAAAACTTAAATACATAACTTTGGTGAAAATTTCCCTTTTTGTGGTACTTCCTTGCATGATTTTCTTCCTTTTGTTTTATTTTTTTAATGAATTGTTTCGGTTAGGTTTTCCAGATTATGAAGCAAAAAAAGGAGTAGATGCATAGGGACTATAACTGATGCAAGGGTTTATCAAGAAGGCCGCAGGAAATTGAGCAGCAATCAATGAATGCAGGACGGGGCAGGGAGCTTTGGAAGTGATTGTGATGATGTACATACAGTTCTTTCTGAAGCAATTTAATTATGAAGTGTATGATATGAAAATATAATACGAAGGCAACTACTTTTAAAAAAATAAGGAAACCAAATTTAAACTATGGTTACCATGTGTAAAGTGTTTTGCTTAGAGGCCATTGAGTTTACTTTAGTGGTGGTGGAGCTATTTGGAGGGGAATATCAGTAAGGGTTGTATATCAGTAACAGTGCAATCAGACACTCTGAATTATACATGTAGTAGTTGTTTAATTGGAGGGTGTTTTGTTGTATATATTTTTGCCACAATTTAAAAAGTTCACATGAATAACAGTGAGTACGAGGAATAAGAAATTGTTCTAAAATTGATAGTGAGACTTATTGTACAACTCTGCTCAATATAATTGAATTACTGGATTGTATGACAGACATGTAGAAGAAGTGCCCATAAAACTGTTTAAAAAAAAAAAGGAAAATAGTTACTTGGTCAGCAGGTCAGAGGCACTTCATGTATCTACCCATTCTTAGGACATATGACCCAAAAGGGTGCTCATATTGTGGAACAGTGTCATTAATTACATACACAAGTACCATTTTGTTGAAGATCATCCCACAATGGTTGCCAGTGGTTGCCAGTCTTTCAGGCCATATTTAGAAGAGTAAGTGGGACAAGGGGTATCATCTCTCACCTCAGATGGATTTTCACAGAAAGTAGAGAATACTAGAAAGATGTTTACTTGTGTTTTATTGATTACGCAACATAACAAACAGTACATTGCAGAACCTGCGCATGGATCAAGAGACAGTGTGGGGACAGAACGAGGCAAAACTGCATGGCTTAAAATAAAGAAACATATGCGTCAGGGTCTTATCTTGTCACTAGAGTTATTCGATCTGCATGCAGAGCAACTCGTCAGAGGAACTGATCATATGAAGGAGAATGTGCCATAAAGGTTGGAGAAAGCCTTTTACCAATCCATGATATGAAGATGATACCACTATTGCTGCTGAGAGTAAGGAGGACTTGAAGCATTTGCTGATGAAGATCAAGGACTGCAGCCTTCTGAATGGATTACAAGAAACCAAAAATCTAAACCGCTTGACCAATAGGCAACATCATGGTAACTTGGGAAAAAGTTGAAGGTGTCAAGGATTTTGCTTAGCTTGGATTCACACTCAATGCTCATGGAAGCAGCCGTCAGGAGATCAAAAGATGCATTGCGTTGGGTATATCTGCTGCAGAAGACTTCTCTTTTTGTCCATTACAAAATCATTTTATTGAGGGCTGGTACAACACTCATCACAATCCATACATGCATCCATTGTATCAAGCACATTTATACATTTGTTGCCATAATTATTCTCAAAACATTTGCTTTCTACTTGAGCCCTTGATATCAGCTCCTTGTTTCCCCCTCCCTCCCTACTTACCCTTCCCTCATTAACCCTTGATAATTTATAAATTATTATTATGTTGTCATATCTTATACTGTCTGAGGTCTCCCTTCACCCACTTTTCTGTTGTACATCCCCCATAGAGGAGGTTATGTGTATATTCTTGTAATCAGTTCCCCCTTTCTACCCCACCTTTGTTCCACCCTCCTGGTATTGCCACTCTTACTGGTCCTGAGGGGTTCATCTGCAGTGGTACAGATAGGAACTGGTAACACAGGGAATCTAAGACTTCTATTTTTTTTAATTTCCAGTTTATTGGGGCTCGTATAGCTATTATCACAATTCATACATATATCCATTGTTTCAAACACATCTGTACATATGTTTTCATCATCTTTTTCAAAACATTTTCTTTCTCCTTGAGCCCTTGGTATCAGCTTTAAGAGCATTTAAAGGCAAAAATGTCACTTTGAGGACTAGGGGGGGGGGGTCCTATGCCAAGCCATGGCATTTTCTATCACCTCACATGCATGTGAAATTTGGACATTCAGTAAGGGAGACCTAACAATAATGAATGCATTTGGATTGTGATTCAGGAGAAAAATATTGAAGATATCATGGTCCGCTCAAAGGACAAACAGATCTGTATTGGAAGAAGTACCAGAATGTTCCTTCGAGGCAAGGATGATAAGATGTACTTTGGAGATGTTGTCAGGAGAGACTAGTCCCTGCAGAAGGACATATGCTTGGTAAAGCAGAAAGAAATGTCTGCCTTAGCGTGGATGCTGAGTTATAGTTACCCTGTATTACAGGGCAGACCTGGTCTTGAGACTGTAACTCTTATTAGGAGTAGAAAGCGCCTTCTTTCTCCCATAGAGCAGCTGGTCGTTTCCCACTGATGGACTTGTATTTTTCACACTAATGCATAACCACGCCTATGGCAGCAGCGAAGAAATTCGACTAGGTGGATTGACAGTGGCTGCAACAATGAGTTGGAATATAGGAATATTGTGAGGAAGATGCAGGATAGGCAGTGTTTCATTCTGTGGTACATACAGTTGCTATGGTTTGGAACCAACCTGAAGGCACCTATCATAGGCTTTGGACATGTGTTCTGGAAAGACTAGTTTGTAGAAAAGAACCTGATGATTGGTAAATAGAAGGCCAACCAAAGAGAGAAACCGTCCATGAGATGGAGTAGAAACAGTCCACTGAAACATGTCACTGATCTTGAAGATAAAAATACAAGTGTAGAAGGCAAGCAAAAAGAGGCAGTCCCTTGACAATATGGCTCGACAAAGTGGCTGAACATTGGGCTCAGCCATAACAACACATGTGGAGATGGTACAGAGTTGGCAGTGTGTTCAGTTGTACATGGAGTTGCTATGAACTGAACCATCTCTGTGGGAAATAACTAACCAACTAATGTTCTATTCTTCTCATCTTGTTTTGGCTTCTGCTTCCTTTCATTTCTCTCCACTCTACTTCTCTTTCCTCTCATTCCCCCCTTGCCTATTCTTCCTTTTGTGTTTGTTCAGTGATAAGATTGTGCTTTGCTCTGTGTCCCTATACCTTTATTTTAAATAAAAAGTGCCACTGACTCTGTTAAAAACCATTTGAAAAGATCAGAAGCAGGCTGTTTTGAGAAAGTACAAAATGAGCTTCGTCCTCACATCAGAGACAGGATGGGGGAGATCTGTAAGAATAGCTCCTTTGTGATTTACACATGACTTTCTCCACCGCCACCCTGTGCTATCTCTTTCTGACCTTGTAGTTGTAGCACGATTAGCTATATAAACTATTCCAAATATTAACAACATACACTCTCATTTCTGAATAACGGTTGCTTCAAAACAAACTGCTTATTAATTTTCTTTAGTATTTACTCCATTGCAAAAATCTGCATTAAATTTGATACATTTGGGTGCAAAGAAGTCACTAATTTGCATACCTGCTGTCATTTTTAGACATTGGAATCATGCATTGTCGTACAGAATAAAAGTCTTGTTGGCCGTATCCTCACTTGCCATGTCATTTGTGTCACCTAAAGTGTCTGCCACAGGCATCCTCATCCCTCTTTAGCATCATGTTAAGACAATATTATCGGTGAGGGCTTTCTAGTCTTCTAAGGGAATGTGCATTTCTGTAAGGGTCAGTCTTTAAGCCTGAGGAAGAAAACACTGCTGGTGATATTTTCAGTGTCTGCAGTGGACCAGTGAAATGCAATGTTTTGCAAGGCCTAGGGCCCGAGAGGTCACTGCTCAGATGCTAGCAGCATGCAAGGTCAGCGAGGGCTATTGGGATGTCCCGGACATTAAAGCTCCATTTCTATGTGTAGTTTATTCAATCAATTCGTGAACCTTGTAGGCATTTAGATTTTTGTCTAAGATATATTTTCAGGTTTTGTGTATGTGTACATTTTTGCTTTTCCCAGAAATATTGATGGTTATAGAGAGATAATATAAATATATTTAGTGATAGCACTTTGTTCAGAAATAAAGAAATGTTGCCAATGTCATCATGTGCGCTATTAAACTGAGTTAGTTATGAAAATCCTTGAGCTATTTCTAAAAAATCAAATCAATAAATACAGGCAATATTTACTACTCTGGTTAATATTAAAAAATTACATTGCAGAATTTGAAAGAAATTCTAAAGAGGCATTCCACCATATATTAATCAAATGGTACCATGTGTGATATTAATATGTAACTTTTTATGTGACCATTGTGAAAAACACTTTATTTACTAAAAACTATCTATAGTAATATGTGTCATTAAAAATAAATGGATCTCATTATCCCTGATTAAGTCCTTCATGAATTGGTGTACTCGGTGGTTCCCAAACTTAGATGTATATGAAGACCATTTTGCCCCAAGAAATCAGATGATTTTGCTCAGTTTCCTAAGCTGAATCTCCAGGAATTTCCTGGAGTACATATTTTTAATTATTTCCAGATGATTCATGCACAACCATTTCAACACCTATTGATGAACCTTGGAGAACCATTAATCTACATGGTGTGCTTGCTCTACTTTAAAAAAATTTGGAATATCCATTAATATCCATGGTTATCCTAGTCTCAAAACCTGGAGTAACTTTATACTTCTGCACCTTCTTTTTATTGTATAAATAAATACTATTGACTTTACATCTTTAATAGCTCACTGTCTCATAAACCTACATTTATTAGAATAAATATTTCAACATTCCTGCCAGATCAAGGCATCAGATTCTCATATAATTTTAGCATTTATTAATTGTTTGTTGAACGAGTTGATAAAATGAATATATGAATTATCACGACAAGGAATTGTTAACCACTTGCTGCCCCTAGTTTTATTATATCCCACATTTCCATAGCGTTCAAAGGTACCAGTTCTGCAAATGGGAAAAATTATGAAGTCACAGAGCTGAATAGAAAATATCAAAAGGCAACTCGAGAAAACAAAGTCAAATATTATCGTGAAATGTCCGAAGAGCTAGAGTTAGAACAAACAAAGAAGACGCTCATCATCTCTTAAACTGAAAGAACTCAAGAGATAATTCAAGGCCTGAGTTGAAATATTGTAAGACTCTATGGACAAAAATATTGAATTATGCTGTACGTATCAAGAGAGATAGAATATACAGATTTGTCTATACAGAATTGTGTAACTGTATAAAATAGATCTAGTGACATTCCACCATTTCAGGAGGTAGTGTATAGGCAAGAACCAGTGGTGCTGAAGGAAGAAGTTCAAGTTTCACTGAAAACAAGGCTCCATAAATTGATGGAATATCAATGGAAATATTTCAGAAAGCTGAAGAAGCACTGGAAGCACCCACTCCTCTATGTCAGGAATTTTGGAATATAGATACTTGGCCAATTGACTGGGCGAGATCCATATCTGTGCCCATTTCAAAGAAAGGTGACCCAACAGAATGCTCAAACTGTAGTATAATATCATTGATATTTCAAGCACGTAGAATTTTCTGAAGACTATCCAACAACAGTTGTAGCAGCACATTGACAGAGACCTGCTAGAAGTTCAGGCCAAATTCATACGAGGATGTGGGACAAGGGCTATCATTGCTATGTCAGATGGATCTAGACTGAAAGCAGAGAATACTGGAAAGATGTTTACTTGTGTTTCCGTGACTATAGAAAGGCATTTTACCAGAGGACTAAAGGCCAGACTCCAGCCGGATTTCCTGCCTCCAGGAGCGAACACCTCGGGCCTGGCCAGCTGCCCGTGACACTTCCAAGGACTTGAACTAAACGCATTGCTTCTACTAAAAAAAAAAAAAAAAAAAGGTATTCTACTATGTGAATCATAATAAATTATGCATAATATTGAGAAGAATGGGAATTCCAAAATACTTCATTGTGCTCATGAGGAACTTGGACATAGAGGCAGTTGTTTGACCAGAACAAGGAAATATTGCATAGTTTTATATCAAGAAAGGTGTGTGTTAGGATAACATCCTATCACATGCTGGTTCAACTTGTAGGCTGAGCAAACAATCAGAGAAACTGGCTTATATGAAGAGGAATGTAGCATCAGGATTGGAGGAAGTCTTATGAACAACTTGTAGTATGCTGGTGACACAACCATGCTTGCTAAAAATGAGGACTACATGCACTGGCTGATGATGATCAAGGATTATAGCCTTCATTATGAATTATGACTCAATGAGTTGAAGGCCCAAATCCTCAGATTTTGTAGACCAACATTAAACATCAAGATAAATGGAGAAAAGGCTTAAATTGTCAAGGATTATATCTTCCTTGGATCCACAACCGATGCTCAAGGTAGCAGCAGTCAAGATATTAAAAGCAAATTGCATTAGGTAAATAGTTGCACAAGACTTCCTTAGAGTATTGAGCAGCAAGGACCTGATTTAGAGGGCTAAGATGTGCTGCGCCCAGCCATCATATTTTCCATTGCGTCTTATGCATGTGAAAGTTGGGCATTGAATAAAGAAGATTGAAGAAGAATTGGTACATTTGAATTTGGTGTTAGGGAAGAATATTGAAAGGACCCTGGATTACTGAAAATACAAACCAATCTCTCTTGGAATAAGTACCACCAGCGTTGTCCTTAAAGGCAAGAATAGCAGACTTCATCTTCCATACTTTGGACAGGAGAGTGCAGCCCGGGGAGAAGGACATGCTTGGTAAAGCAGAGGGGCAGAGAAGAAGAGGAAAGCCTTGGATGAGATGGGTTGACACCATTTCTGCAACAGTGGACTCGGGCATAAGAATACATAATTGATAGGACGGCATAGACCAGGCAGCGTTTCAGTCTGTTGTGTCTAGGGTCGCTGTGGGTCACAACAGACTTGGTGACATTTAACAGCAACAAGAGTCTTCCAAAGAAAATAATGTTAACTTGACATATACTTAATTTATTAAACCACACCAGTTCTTAAAGATTCCTTAACCTTTCTACATAATGTACATTGCTTTGCTAATCCATTGAATTATTGCTTCTAGTGTAGCAAGTACATTAATATCAATACTTGGAAGGTGCTCCTTTAGAAATTAGAATGATTTCCAGTGTTCCAGAATTACATTTTTTGTTGTTCTTCATACTTATTTTATGTTTAGAAAACACAACTAATTATTTCTGATTTTTGTATTTTCCAATATTCATAATGATAACTCATTAGAGCTCAGAGTATTGACCTTCTATCAAAGCAAAGTTTTAATACTTATACTCCTGAATTCAAGTAATTGTTTATATTTACCTTAAAAGGACAAAATATGCATTAAGAGTTCAATAGTTTTATTTTCTCGTTTTAATCATTTTATTGGGGGCTCGTGCAGCTCTTATCACAATCCATACACACATCCATTGTATGTCAAGCACATTTGGACATTGGTTGTCATCATCATTCTCAAAACATTTGCTTTCTACTTCAGCCCTAGGTATCAGCTCCTCATTTCCCCCCGCCCTTCCTGCTCCCACTCCCTCATGAACCTTTGATAATTTATGATTATTATTATGGTGTCATCTTCCACTGTCTGACATCTGTCTTCACACACATTTCTGTTGCTCATCCCCCAGGGAGAAGGTTATATGTAGTTAAAGAATTTTCACTTGATTTTTTTTCCCCTGAAACTGAAATTACTTGGGCTTTCTTACTCCTAACAGACTTTTTCTTGCCTTTAATAATTATCGTGTATTTTAGCCAACAGACTTTGAGTTCTTTTTATTGTTGTTCAATTTTGTTAGCAATCCTTAACAATGCCTAAAACAAACATTTTTCTTACATATTTGATATTTATTGGAATAAGTTAAAAAGATGTTTATGTTTCCAGTTTATGTTTTCATGAGTTTATTCCAAGCAAAACATTTAAAAATATTTCACTGTAATCAGTGGATGGCTGCAGACAAGTTCTCTTAGTGTTACACTTGTCTTCATTTCATTAGAGTGCATCAAAAAAAAAAAAAAACAAAGGTGCCAGGGCAAATTTTATTTGGAAGTCAGCATCATTAACACATTTTTAACAAAATTCAAGTGGATATATATTCAAATCATTGAATTTTGACAAAATGTTTATGGGAATGCTGCTGCACAAACATCAATAAATAACAACAAAATAACCTCAGAGGGATCAGAGGTTAAAGTGACTGGGTGTGGTAGTGTTGTGGAGTGGGGAGGCAGGAATAAATCTAAGGGTGTTTTTATTGATATATTTTTCTCAAAAGACTAAGGATAATGTTGGGAGGTTTCTTGGAAGCAGTCAAGAATATTTGAAGACGGCGTTGGTGAAAAATAGGCCAGGAAATTTGCTCTGAAGATCTCTTCCCTCCCCCACACCACCCCCAACCCCCACACACTGTCATCATGACCATAGATCTGCTCACTCTTCAAGGTTATCAAGGGCTGTCTTGAGAATTTCCTTGGGAAGCCTTACTCTACCCACCCTTCATTCATGATCTTGCTCTTTCTTAGTTATTTTTGTTCCCGATCTGAAATAACGTTGAAAAGGAACCCACTTTGAGTCTTGTGAGAATGTAAAAAATACTGCGGTTGTGGCATATATTGTAGAGTGCAGATGCTTGTTGGTTTGTTAGGAGCAAGGTAGCAATGTAAGAAACACTGTCTTCAGAAGTGTTGACTGAGCACAGGTTGTTGTGGTTTTGTTAGCAGTGTTTACTTACGTGCGTTAGTACTTATTCCTTCAAGTTTCACTTGAATATTTTATAGTAGGAATATGACGACAATTTACAATTGTAAAGAGGTGGAAACTAAGGATATTGAAATTTAAAAAATGTATTAGGACCCTATAGGCTGAAGTCTGCCAGACTGAGATTTAGAGTTGACAATAGGATTCAAACTTTGGGGCCAGCATGCTCAACTGTCTCTACTAATCCAGCCCCAATTATGAGAGTTTTTGTTCAGATTACTAAATGAATTCATGGGTGGATGCCTATGAATCCACATAAAGCATTCTTTACCTACCTCTCCTGTCACTAGACACGTTATGTATTTTATATAAACATGCATTTATGCATATAAAGCCTACAGTAAATTGAAAACTGATGGGATAAATATATTCAGCTGTATATTTTTATTTTTTTTGGCATTTTATTTTCTTATTCAAATTGTTTGATTATTATATCTAACAAGGAAGAAAAGTAAAATTCCTCCATTCTATTCACACATATCAGCTATTTGTATAATCTTCTATTTTGAAGGAGAGTTTAGCAATTGTTTATTCCTTGTTGGAAAGTCAGTTATTCTAACCCAACAAAAGAAAAACCGCTATGGGGCCAATTTTTAGTCAACTAGAAATGATCACAATCTAGTGCTATTGAGTGTTTCTGGTCGGACTTGCAAACCTCCTCCTAGAATGCTTTCTCCTCGCATTCTTTGCTGTTATGCTTATGGGATTCCAGAGGTGCTGCCTTCCTCATGATAACGTATCTTTAATATTCTCGGGTACATGAGTTCTTACTAGACTTCTGTGACTTTTATAAGCAGGAGATTTCAGTAACAAGGGTTACTAGCAGGACCCAGGAAGATAGATTCAGTTGTGAAAACATCACAAGTGATGGGCTCCTTTGCAGTAATGTTTGTGTAGCAGTATCTTCCTCTACACCGATCTCAAAATACTCAAGCATTGGATTTTGGTGCTATTTATTTGTTGTTCACAACTTTTCCAAGAAAGCTCTTGATGATCATTGGGGGACCTTGTTATCCTTTTTTCACAGAAGGGGAAATCAAATTAAAGAGTGGGAGTTTGCTCAGAGCTGTGACGTGGCAAAGCTGTGAGACAAACTCAGGCCTATGTGACCCTAACAGTCTTGCTTTTGCAGGGAGGGGGTGGTGGGCGTGCTACTGTGGTCAGTAGCCGGGGTGTGTTTGCCTAAATACATGCCAAGTTTCCATTTTGCAAATGTTAACTGATACTTTACAAGCCGCAGTACCTGTGTGCATTATCTTTGGAGTACTGAGTTGAGTAAGACTCAGTCTTTAAGTCAAAACAGATTACAGTGATTCACTATGTATCGACTCATTCAGCTGTGTCCACCACGGTGCTAATGGCTTAAGTACTTATTTAGTCCTCACAGAAATTCTCAAAAGTAGATAATATTGCTATTTTACAAAAGGTGAAATTAAGACTTACAGGATTCAGTTAAAATGTCATTTTGCTAGTAAATAGCAGAGCCAAGAATTGAATCCTGATTGCCTGTCTAAACAAGTCTAGGTAATTTACTATTTTGAACTTAGCCATTATGCTACTCTGCAAAGGAGCTACGATGAAAAATATCCACTTTTAAACTATATAATACAAAGTAAAGTAAGCTAAAGTCTATAAACTTTCATGATCTCTTTTAAAATTCCTTTTACATTTCTGTCTTAATGCTGTGACAATAATATAAAGAGATATATGAATATACAAAATATTTTATAGGATCTTTTAACCCAAGAATTCTCCAAATAGATGATATTTAAATAACTTAAACTCTAATTTCATAAAAAAGTACAATAAACACTAAATCTTGTTCTCAGTAACACTATAGTTTGTACACTGTAAACTATTGGCTAAGACAAATCATGCCCATCCATTAACCATTATAATTTTTCACTTGTGCTCTATTACTTGAGAACTTTTAGCCAAAAAGGCTTTGGATTACCCAGGAGCCTTCGGGAATTAACATATTTACTTCACTCACCAAAATTATTTATTTTTAATCAATATTTTCTGATTTAAAAAATAAAACTATTTTGTCTAAAATTAATGTTACTAAAAATAACCACTGTGATACTTGCTTTTAAGTATTATTTTATCATTAAAGAGATTTCTTGTAGTATAACAACACTAGGTCTGAGCATGTTACTTATTCATCAATTACTTAGCTAAGAGATACTTATGGAACAATTTTACGAAATTTTGGCTTCTTTTCTCTTTTCTCCCCACAGCCACACTGTTCAAAGAAGAAATGTAGGATTTATTTAATTTCTCTCATCTGGCAATTTGACAGCATAAAGTAATCAGTGTAATCACCATAAGAGAACTTTGTTTTATTTTTTGTCACCCAGCACATTTTTATTGTCAGAATGGTTGCTAATCATTCATTTTTATTTATTCTAGCTGGGGAAGTTTGCAAAAATCTTGTGACTATTTAGAAGAATTGTTTTAAATTATGGGTTCTCTCCTGCATGCTTGGCCAGTGCACATCTTACCGACATAACAGCATCCAGACTCCATTAGATTAAGCCCTGAATAATAGGCAATATCTAATTTTCCCTCTGCCAACTGAAGTCTCCTGGACTTAGGGACCCTCACCTTCTCCCAGAGCCACACCCTGCACCAGTATGTCAGAGCAAGGCCAGAGTTCTCTTAGGTCTGTTTGGAAGACAATTTTCTGGAGGGAAACAAACAAGCACCAAACTCACTGCCACCAAATGAATTCTGACTCATAGTGACCCAAAAGGACAGGGTAGACCTGCCTCTAAGGTTTTTAGAGACTTTAAATCTTTACCAGAGTAGAAAGTCCATCTTTCTCTTGAGGAAAAACTGGTATTTCAAAGAGATAACTTTGTGTTTAGCAACCCAACATGTAACCATTTCACCATCAGGGCTCCATTTGGTTTACCTGGTAGAGTCCTTGAACTCACTGAGTGCCACCAAGTTGATGCCCCGATGCCACTCAAGGTGGTGACCCTGTAGGATGGAGTTGAGCTGCCCTTGTGGGTTTCTGAGACTCTGACTTTCTGCAGGAGTGGAAAGCCTCATTTTTCTCCTGAGAGGTGGCTGTTGGATTTGAGTTACTGACCTTGTGATTAGTGGTCCAATGCATGATCTACTAGGGGGTAGGTGTATAGGTAAGTATAGATCATATAAATATCTAGTTATATCTATCTAACCAAGACTCTAGAACACTGGTTATTTCTACAAATGGGAAGTGTTCTCCAGGTAAAAAGAAACATCACTGCGTCCTCTTTTAAACTTTCTGAGGGTTGAGCCCTGTGATGACTTGTTAAAGTAATAAAAATGTTGACTTGCTTCAGCAACTTTTACAAAAGCAACAACAAACAAAGCAACTTTTTGTGATAATAGAGCCAGCGGTCTTGTGGTGCCTCCCCGTCCCTATCAGTGTAGAGCAGGTGGAGATTCCTATCAAATGGCGAGTGTAGACAAGATTTTCATGATATGTTGCTCATGATACTGGTCAAAATACCAGTTTGAAAAGTGCCTAGTGGTTGTGTGGATATGTTGGCTACTTCAGACCTCAGATTCATCTTTCCTGGAGTACCAGCTTTATAACGCTGAAGTCAAAGTGATTATGATCGATCTTTTGAAATAGTTTCTGATTAGAGAGTTAAGTAGGTGGGTGACTTATGATTACAAGAAGCCTGATTTATATAAGCAGTAAGCAAAGGATAGCTTGAAAAATTATATATTTTGGATTATATGAAAATAAAGTAAATAAAAATATATAACTACGAAATCATGAAAACCTATTTAAACAAAAATACAAAAATATTTTCCTCTTTCAAATTTAAACAGTTTTATTGGCACATAATCCACATATCATGCAATTCAAAAGTTCAGTCATGAGTTGTGCAATCATTGTCACATCAATGTTAAACATTTGCTTCTTCTTTGTACTCAGTGTTACTAGCGTCCAATTTCCCACAATCTCCCCTGCCATACCTCTCTCTTTATTAATCCCATACCTGACTCTTTATTAATCCCATCAGCGTCTCTTTATTTTGACTCCTCCTGGATCGCCTATCCTGGAAAACAAACCAAAACCCCCCTAAAAGTATCAAAAATATATAACAACCATAACAAAATAAAATAGAGAAAAACCTCAGTTGAAAAAAAGTAGAAAATATTAAAAGATATAAAATGGGACAAAAGGGAGATCAAATGATAATGTGTTAGATTTTATCCTAACTACATCTGCCATAATCCATTTTCCAAAGTGCTCTGGTTTACTCGCTGGGGTATTCACATTCACAGTCTGCGATCCGAGGGGATTTAATTCATGTGTATTTTCACTTCCTTTTTTTACTGAAACAACTTTTAATGGGTCAAAAGTGAGATTACATTAAATATTACATTCTACCTTGCCTTAATTGACTTAACTGTGCTCCCCGTCTAGCACCATGGCTATTCATAACCCTGGACTGTGGTCAGAGGGGGTTCAGTGGGAAATCCATGTAAGCATCCCAGAAATGGATTTGGGGCTTCTACTGTCATCCACAGCCTTCTGAAGATAAGGCACTCACAATTCAAGCTCCCGTACCAGTCCCTTCTTTGGACTTGAGTTACGGAATATACTCGAGGATAAGCTGAGTCTTTCAGCACATTTTAATGCAGTTTTTGTGGTAAAGTTAGGTGCCTTGGCGGATATTCAGGTTGGCTTATACGTGAGTATACACAGTATATTATTTAGAATCCTTGGATCACACAGGCTGCTGCACTTCTTTTTTGTGTACCTAGTTGATGCCTCACTTAGATGGCTGCTTGTTTGAAGACAAACCTTTAAGACACCAGGTGCTATTCTTTATGATAGCTGGGCACCACCTAGTTCCTTCACCACACTTTGTTCTAGCACCCATATGTGATGTCTTCAGTGATGTCTTCATGAAGGTGAGCAACAGCAGACCCATGTCATAGAACTAATAGTTCTTATACTGAGGTTAGAATAAATTGTGAGCCCAAAATTCATTTGTGTGTCTATGGTTTATATATGTCTCTGGCACACTTTAGAGGCACCATTGTCATTTTATGTTAGAAAACTATCAATTGGCTTCCTGAGGCATAAAGTAGTTCTATTTATAGTGCCATTAATTTAACCAATGCTTTAGAATTGAAAACACAATTGATAAAAGGAGATGATACAATTATAAGCTGACTACGAACCACAATACATGCATTATTGGCTTGTACAGATTAAATTCTTAAATCACTGTACAGTATTTATTAAAAAATGAGAGTTGGTTATAAGGCAAAACTTTCAATAAACATTGACCGTGGCAGAATCATATCTACTAGATTAATACATATGCAATAAGGCAAGGAGGGCATGAAAACGGTAGCTCTATGGTAGTCTAGGCCATCGTTTATTGCACTCCTCAAGGCAAGAGGTCTGAACCAAAGTCCAGCAGCCACCAGTTCTAGACCTTTGTATAGCAGTCATCTGCTTCTTCTTGTACCATGACATTTCAGCCTCACATCCAAGGGCGACTGGTAAGTTTGAGGTAAAGCCCATTTTTTTTAACGAAGGTTTCCACATCAAATCTTCCTCGTGGCCTATGAAAGATACGCTCCTCAAAAGAACAGGGGCTAAAGTCCCAGTAGTCTATAGCACATGATCCAGGTAACCAAGTGCTGGATAGAAACGAGGTCAAATGTGTCTATTTAGGAACCTAGCCCAGGCTTAGTCTCCCCTTGGGGTCTATATAAGTATTGTTTGGCATTTTTTCCTGATGGGAGTTTGATCCTGTCTATTTTCCTAAAATGTACTTGCCTGCTTGATATATGCTCCATCTAGAGCTACACACCACTGAAAGCAGTGTGTCCATCAAAGCCTTTCTTTGAAGACTCTGGGGATCTTCTCTCCACACCCTGTCATAAGGGCAGTTTAGACATCCGTAAGGGACTCAAAAGTGTGTTTGTTGAGTTGTGGGAACAAAAAAGTCTGAAGGCAAGATCAAAGAAGTAGAGTGGAGCAAGAAGATCTTTTAATAATAAAATGCCCATCGGATTCTGTGCAGCTTGTAGCTACAACCAATTACGGGGGTTAAAAATACTTGGAAGATATTTAACTGCTTTCCTTTTCAGGCTGAAAGTTCGAAAAGACCATGAAAAAATGACATTATTATACTGTAAAATGATAGATAAAATATAAATTCCAAATAGCCACATAAGGATTAATTTAGCTAGCAAAATATAAGCATAGGTAGTCATTCACGAGAACTAAGGGAATAATTGGATGCACATCGGCACTTTTTCCTTCCCAGCCATTTTGCGTCATGTGTGATTTCTGGGCGGCATACACAGTTTAAGCTTGAAGATTTGCTGCAAGCTTTGTGGTTCAAACCTACTCATCAGGTCCTTGAAGAAAGCGCTGATGGTTTACTTTGCTGATGTCTGTCTTTGAAAACCATCTGATGCACTTTAAGTGGAACTTTCTTTGTAGCCTGTGGGGACATTATGAGTCAGACAACAGGTTTGATTATGTTATTTCCCCCCTGTGATATTGGCTTTATTTATTATTCCCATTTTAGAGGCATGCCTACTGAGTCCCAGTTCAATGAAGTCAACTTGCCTAAAAACCAAAACAAACAAACAAAGTCACCACCTGACTCGTTCTGAGTCCATATAGGACTCAGGACGTATACGGCATAACCATATAGGACAGTGTAGAACTCCCCCCACAGGTTTCTGAGACTCACTATTTATGGGGTCGAAAGCCTCATTTGTCTCAAGTTGGTGGTTTCAAACTTGTGGTTGGCTGCAGCCCAGTGTTACCTACTATGCTACCAGGCTCCTCAACTTGCCTAAAGGCACACAATAAATCATGATTTGATTCCTGATCTAATTGATTGTTAGTCTACGTATGTTCTCCTGTACCTCGCTGCCTTCTCTGGAAGTAGTGTTGGATTCTCTTGGGAAATAGGTGGCCCCAGTCCCAGTGATCTCTGACATCTGCAAATTAATATGTTAAAGATGGTTATATTCTTTATGAAACCAAGACTGAGGCCATATGGGGTCAGAATTGACCAAGAGTATTAAAGCGGTTTTGTTGTTTTTGTTGCTAAATTACACCAAATCCTATTAAATTTTCACAGTGGTTTAGTGGTGACTTACTGGGCTGCAGCTCTCAAGCTCTGCAGTTTGAAACTACCAGCCTCGCTGTGGGAGAAACACAGATTGCTACTCCCCAAAGTCACAGCCTCAGACCTCATGGGGCAGTTCTTCCGTGCCCTATAGGGGCCCTACGAGTGGACTACATAGCGCTAGGTAGAACTGGCTATGGCCACAAAGGTCTTTAAGTGAAGCATGGACGTTTCTCAAGCAAATGTCTCAAGCTTTGAATACTCATGGATCAAAACACAGATAAATAAAATTTGATGCCTCTTAGATCCAATACTAGATGACAAAATCAGTTCCTTCTTCGGCATTGCAAAAAGATTATTCTTAAGCTCACCATTAATTTATTTGTATTTATTGATACTTGTAGCAACATTTAAATTATCTTCATTTTGTAGTTTTAGATGTTATTAAGCAGATGTGTTGCATATTTTTATTTCTGTGTGAAAGTTATACATTTCCAATAAAACAAAACATTTTTTTTCCTATGGGACTGTAAAAGTTTTAAGTAAATTAAGATAATTTCCTTCTATATTATGTAACACTTCTTAAACTACAGCCGGCTATAGGGATGACACTAAATTGGGATTCCAATTTACCATCTTTTCTACTTTCTGTATTTTCTACCCAGTAGAGTGAAAAAGGAAAGTTGAACTTTAACTTTATTTATGATGAATGGAAACAAATCATCTTCCCTAAAATGGATATTTTTGGAGAAACCTGGATATATATATATATATATATATGTATATATATATATATATGTCATTTTGTTCTTGTTGAGAATGTACAAAGCAAGGCATGCATCAATTCAGCAGTTTCTACACATGCCATTTGTAACACTGACTGCATTCTTGCAAATATGCACAAGTGCTCATATTATGCCTGAGTGGCTCCTTTATTAACATGAATACACATTATGTGATGTCTAATGTTTCAAGTTGCTGTCGAATCTTTTGCAGTTCTTCTCCAATCATTCAAGTTGTTGTCGTCACTATAATCTTATATAGATCATTCTTAAAATACTATAATACAGAAGTTAAACTCTTCGGTTTAAAATTTCTTCAAGGGATGGTTTTGACTTAAGGTTTAAAATCGATTTCAAGGCTGTAGTTTCAGAGGTTCACCCAACTTTCATAGCTCCAGGAAGTCTGAAGTCCATGGCAGCTTGAAATTCTGTTAAGCATCTTCTCTGCTATTGATCCGGATTTGTCTATAGCAACTTTGATCAAATGTTCAGTAGCTACAACTAGGTAGTTGGCTGCTATCTACTTCTTCAGGTCTTATGACAACTGAGACGGTTTTCATGAGGCAATTAGTCACAGATTCCATATCCTTCCCCTGTTCCTGTTCCTGCTGCTGCTCCAGGTGAGGTGAATCGATCGCAAGTGTTGTATCTTGCAGGATCCCTGGCAAGCTTTGAAGACCCCATGTAACCCAACAAAGAAAGAGGTGAAGAAGGCACGAGGAGGTGTGGGGTCAACACCGAAATAACTGTCTGTAGCATTTTGTGCAGTATTTCAACAGAAATTTAGTTCTTGCAAAGGTATTCCTGGGTTATTCATGACAACAAAAACATGTTTATGGAAGTCCGGCTTTCAAGTATCAATATAAAATATAAAACGCTATGGATAACACGTTTACTTTGGAACATTCAAATGTGCTCAAGACATTGCCCAACTGTAATGATACTTTGAATTACATGGTTTCATCTGCATGCCCTACAATTGCCTGTTGTTTTCATTACTACTTGTGTTTTTATTGTCACTAATTATGCCAATATTTTTCGGCGTGTCTTAGCTACAATGTTGTGGTGTTTGTGAACCTATCCTAATAACATTTTTTGGAGAATTAATGATCAAAGCAAAATAAAGGGAAAAGTGTTTAAAGGCTTCCCTTCTGTTACTAATAAAATTGAAACTAGTTATATACTTCAATGTTGAAAGAATTTACAAAACAGTTTTGCTGTTTGCATTCATATAACCTGTAATTCTGTTTGCTCATAATTCAAAGAGCACTTTTGTGTCTATATTCAAGAGAGATATTGACATATAGGTTTCTTGTGGGTCTTGCCTGGTTTGGGTATCAGTTAGGATTGCTTCCATATAATTAATTGTTTTTGTTGGATGTGGTCAATTCAGTTCCCACCCATAGCGACCCTTTGTACAATAAAGCACAACACCTCCATGTCTTGTGTCACCTTGTCTGTCACTTTGTCATACTGTGATGGTTTCTGAATTACTTAGAGGCTGGAGGCTATCTATGTCACCGGTATTTCAAATACCAGCAGGGCAGCAGTGGAATTAAAATATTTTAATTACTGTTTTGCTGTCCTAATGACCATTTTAATTTTAAGTATAATAAAGATAAACTGGAAGGTAGTTAATTATTTCATACAATTAATATTAAATTAGAGCAATAAAAGAGGTACACAAAGCAAGATGATGTTATAAGAAATAGTTATAAAATATTAATGAAAAATAAATGATACCTGGAAAAACATTAAACCTGTTATTTAAGATATTTCCATATTGCTCTTTGATTGGCATCCTCACATGCAATATTCTGCTTTTTCGGCTACATGATTATTCCCTAACCATCTTTTCACTCTAGGAGAAGGATCTCATTCTTTTATAGGCTGGCAGTTTAGACAGTAGTCTTTGTGTTTGATATAAACCTTCGCTGAACATGTTCACCTTTGAAAAACTCCTTTCTGCTCATGCTGAACTTACAGCAATTGTTCTGATAATATGTTTAGCTCTTTGAACACTTTCAGGATTTGTGTAATTCATTCCTACCCTCTCATGGGAATGGGGGCATAACACAAAGTTGAAAAGGATGACAGAATGCCACTCTCAGGTAGTTTGGCCCTTTTTCTCATTATGTTATATGATTGCTTATTGAAGTAACAAACAAGGAATTAAAAATGTAGTATTTCATCAAAAGTATAATGGATTTTATGAAAAGAATAAATATCACAATCATAGTTCTATCAAATTTTTATACCGATGGATGAGATGAGCAATACTGTTGCTACTTAGAATATGCTGTTGCACAGATGAATGGTAAAAGGAGGAAGGAATGTAAATTTGTGATTTCAATATTGCACAGCTGCCCAGACACTCACTTTCCAGAGAACCCTGGTTACATGTGTCAATTTAACCAGTTTGCTGAACTGGCTTGATCCCCTCAAGGAGCATCCAGACTGAGAGGAGACAGCAAAGATGAACGAGACTGCTCACTGCAGGCGAATTGGCTACGGAAAACTGTATAGAATTAATTAGGGAATATTCTTCCTGCTCTGTGTTTTGGAAGAATTTAAACAATGCTGGTGCCAGGTCTACTCTAAAGGCTATGTAGAAGTTCCTAGTGAAGACATCTGGTCCAACACTTTTGTTGTTATTTGGAGGTTTTTCATGACTGATTCAATGTCTCTTCATATGTCATGACTGGTGAGACTTTCTATTTCTTCTTGATCGGTTTTAGTAGGTTTTGTGCTAAGAATTTATCCATATCATTTAGTTTACCCTGTTTGTTTCTGTAACAGTTTAAAATATTTTGTCATAATCGTCTTTATTTCCACTGACTCTGTTGTAAAATTACTTCTTTCATTATTTTATATTGCCTATTTTCTTCTTTCTCTTATTTCTGCCAAGATAAGGTTTTCCATTTTATTAACCTTTTCAATAAACCAACTTCCAGTTTTATTATATCTATCTAATATTTTATATATTCAATTTTATTTATTTATGCGCCAATATTTGTTACTTTCTTTTTTCTGGTAGGCTTAGGTTTGATTCTTCTGTTTCTTGTGTCTGGAGCTGGCAAGTTAAGCTGTTGACTTAGGATCTTTCTTCCCTTCTCATGTAGTCATTTATGACTAGGTGTTTCACCTGAATACTGCCTTCCCTGCTTCCCATATGTTTTGATATGTTATACTTTCATTTTCATTTCACTCTAAGAAATTTGAGATTGTGTGGCAAGGTACATTGGTAGTTTAATTCTAAGTAACTTAATTTCCATATGCGTATGTTCTTTCTAGTCCTTTTCCTGTTATTGATTTCTCGTTTCACTCTGTTGTGACCATAGAAAATATTTTGTATGACTTTAAGTTTAAAAAAAAAGTAAACTTCTTTTGTGACCTAAAAGGTGCTCTATCTAGGAGAATGATCCATGAGTAGTGGAATAGAATGTATATAGTGTGTTTTGAGATAGAGTATTTTAGTATGTCTACTAAGTGTAGTTAGTTTATACTACCATGGAAATACACTTTTTCCTTATACATTTATATTTTTCTAGATGTTCTCTCTCCATTTTTTAAAGTGGTCTATTGAAGTCTCTAACTGTTATTATCTATTTGTTCTACTATGTGTTTCTTTTTTAAAAATCATTTTATTAGGGGCTCATACAACTCTTATCACAATCCATACATACATCAATTGGGTAAAGCACATTTGTACATCAATTGCCCTCATCACTCGCAAAACATTTGCTCTCAACTTGAGCCCCTGGCATCAGATCCTCGTTTTTCCCCCTCCCTCCCCGCTCCTCCTCTCTCATGAACCCGTGATAATTTACAAATTATTATTTTATCGTATCATACACTGTCCGACATCTCCATTCACCCACTTTTCTGTTGTCTGTCTCCCAGGGAGGAGGTTATATGTAGATCCTTATAATCGATTCCCGCTTTCCACCCCACCCTCCCTCCACCCTCCAGGTATCACCAGTCTCACCACTGGTCCTGAAGGGATCATCCACCCTGGATTCCCCGTGTTTCTAGTTCCTATCTATACCAGTGTACATCCTCTGGTCTAGCCAGATTTGTAAGGTAGAATTGGGATCATGATGGGGGACGGGGGGAGTGGGGCGGGAAGCATTTAGGAACTAGAGGAAAATTGTATGTATTATTGTTGCTACACTGCACCTTGACTGGCTTGTTTCCTACCCGCGACCCTTCCCTAAGATGGGCCCTGGGTTTCCACTCCGCACTCCCCCACATTTCACAATGATACGATTTTTTGTTCTGATGATGCCTGATACCTGATCCCTTTGACACCCCATGATCACACAGGCTGTTGTGCTTCTTCCATGTGGGCTTTGTTGCTTCAAGCCTTTAAGACCCCAGACACTATATCTTTTGATAGCCAAGCACCATCAGCTTTCTTCACCACATTTGCTTATACACCCATTTTGTCTTCAGCGATTGTGTGGGGAAGGTGATAGTATGTGTTTCTTATTTCAATTTTTTCAGTATTTACTTTATTTATTCAGGCATCTCAATCTTGGGTGCATATATAACTATAATTATTAAATATTCTTGTTTAATTGGCTATTTGATTTTTATATAATCCCTATCTATGTTTTTTCTAGTAGATTTTTGCTTTGAAGTATACTTTGGTGCTGTTTGTTTCATACGTTCACTTTTGGTTGATATTTGAGTGTAACAAGTTTTTAAGTCCTTTCATTTTCAACGTTGTGTCCTTTGGTTTAAGGTAGCCGCTCTTAACCTGTGGGTCACGACCCCTTTGGGGTCACCAACCCTTTCACAGGGGTCGCCTGACTCATAAAAGTAGCAAAATTACAGTAGCAACGAAAATAATGTGACGGTTGGGTTTCACCACAACATGAGGGACTGTATTAAAGGGTTGCGGCATTAGGAAAGTTGAGAACCACTGCTCTAAGTATGTCTCTGGTAAGTCCCATATGGTTGGATAGTGGGTTTTTGTTTGCTTGTTTGTTTTTAATACATTCTGCCTCTTTCTGCCTTTTGTTCAGAGCATCTGTTCATTTTACATTTAGTGTGATTGCTGATGAGAAGTGACTCACTTTTTCCCTCTTGGGTTTGTGGGTGTATGTGTCTTAAGCCTTACCTCAAGCTATCTCTTCATCTCAGTTAAGGAATAGTTGATCCACACTTACCTCACTTTGCTTTCTTGTCACCCTGCGTCAGGGGTGACACTTCTTTAGGTCCCCACCAGGGGACGGACACTCAGCCTGGCTCTCTGATTGCTGTCCCAGGCCCTTCCTGCTGAGGTGTTCTTACTCAGAGCATGTCCAAGAAATACAGGGAGTTGCCCCCCTTTCCCAGCTAAACAGTTAGCTGAGCCCAGGTCATCTTTCAAGTAGCAAGCACTCAGAGTTTCTTTCCAAGTCTCTCGGCAAACAGCTGCTTACTAAGCTGATGATTGCCGCTCCTTTTCTTCTAATGAAAAATAAGGTTGCTAGAAGGGTGTTGTTGTTGTTGTTAGTCAGTAACAAATCATAGCGACCCTGTGAGCTATGGCAGGAAACACTGCGTGGCGCCGCACACCAGCTGCGCTTGCGCCAGCGTGGAAACCTCTGGGTCAGTACTTCTTCCTGAGGGTCTGCCTTGTTTCGCCGACCCTCTACTTTACCAAATATGAGGAGCTCTCCAGAGCCTTCGACTGGCCCTCCCCCGCGTCTACAACAGTTTTCTCTTCCTAAAGACATTTGCTCATTTATGGGCAAAGACCAGCAGCGGGGGAAGCAGAAGGATTCTCCATGCAGTACACGGAATCCAGGCATGACAGGAATTTTAAGTCAATTGTGCAGTTATGGGTAGAGTAGTTGGCAAACCTATTTCAGTAATCTGCAACAGACCCTTACTGGTCTTCGTGTTAATTTGTTGTTTACCCGCCCAGTTTCACTAAGCTTTAGACAGCATCTTTTTCCAGGGCCGCAGTTACTAAAGCATGTTCTGGCAAGGAGAAATGTTTACTCAGATTTAGATAGAAGGAGACATTCTTGTTTGTTAAGCAGCAAAAGAAACTTCATTTTCCCCGAGTTTTACCAAACTGATTTTGCCAATTTAGTTTTCACACGCATTGCTAATTGTACCTATTTATTAGTAAACAAGCTTGTGTTACGAGTCTCTTTTATTTTTTGAGCACTAGAGTCTCTGAAATTTGGTTTCAAACATTCTTTTAGACTGATGGATGAACTGTCATCTGGGTTCTCTTAATGCAGAGAACATAGCAGACTTTTAATGTCATGTTAATACTGCATAAAACCTTTTGAATCAGTCATGCTGTTTTCTGATTTTACACAACCTTCATTTGAGCATATATGCAGATAATGCCATTTGCTAGGTAGACTTCATTGATACTGCCACCCCCCCCCTCTTTGAGTAGATGACTCTAGGGATAATATTTATAAAACTAACCTGGAAGAGCAGCTGGTGGTTTTGAACTGTTGAGCTTGTGGTTAACATTCTAACATAGTGGCCTTTTATTACTAACAAAATGCCCCACTCTGGGATTCATGGACCTCTGATATGTAGTGCAGTGCTTGGCTTGTGGAAGAAGCTCAGCAAATCATTTTCGGCTGAATAAATGTTCTATTCAGTATATGGTCACAATCAAGCCCCAGCATATATGTTCAGTTTTGCATTTTCAAATGAGTTTTCAAATTTAAAATTTGACCAAATCACACAACTGAGAGAAAAGAGTCTCTTGCTTGCATCTTTCTGCCAGATGATTCAAGATGCTAAATGGAGGTAGTGTTCATGAAAGAAACACATATTCGTGCATGGAAATGATATCATAAAACTATATATTTCTTGAAAAGTAATTTGGTGACAGAGAAAAAGAAAAAGGGCAAAGACAGAAAATAGTTTTAAAGGTTTATTTCAGAGCTCCCGGGTGAGATTCACAGGCCCCTGAGAAGTCGTGCTGCCTGGGACGGAGGGGAAAGGTTTTATAATACTGGTCTTAGGTAAAGGCAGTTGAGGAATTTTCCACTGGGATTTGGGTGTTTTGCATGGTGGGCGGTTAGTAACTCAGTAACAATGTACCAGAGCTATCTGGAGTGACCATCCATCTGTGTCCACAGGTGATCACCCAGAGTCATTGCATACCATTGCAACCATCATCAGGGTCTATTGTTCTATTTTCCCACCCCCCACCCCTCACCCTACCCAACTCTGTTTCTGCCTAACAATTCTGACATGGAGTCAAGTGACACAGTGATTAACACTCAGCTACTAAATGAACAGCTAAGCTCATGGTTCAATCCCTCCAGCCACTCAATGGTAGAAAGATGTGGCAGTCGGCTTATGTAAAGATTTCAAACTGAGAAATCCTACAGGGCAGTTCTGTTCAGCTCTTTTGGGTCACTGTGACTCCAAAATGATATGACAGTGACATCTTCAACAAGAACAGTAGCAACATCATGTACTTCTGACTTTGCATCTGAAGATTTATATAAATGTCCATTTAATGTGTCTCTTTAAAGCAGAGTTCTGTATTATCTAATATGCACTTTAATGATAAATATGAAATAATAGATTTTATTTTCACATTGAAAATCTACTTAATAAGCACCACTAACTTTTATTAGCTTCAATAGTGCTAGTTTTTTTTTTTTTGAGGCAAATTAACCTACTTAAATGTAAAAGGTTTTAAACCTGAAATCATGTCTGTAATGATCCACTCAGAATCACTGTGGTAGTTACATAATCTGGTGTCAGCTTTGGAGTTGAGAGGATTAAGAGTGAAGGGGTACAGTCTAGTCTGTCAATTGGATGATAGCCAATGAGGCCTCTGTGTGGGCCTGGCCTCCTTTTGAGAATCTGGGAACTCCTGTATTTTCCTCCTTGGAGATCGGAGACACTGCTCTCTGTCTACTCACTCCTTGAGAGACGCTCTACTGAGAAGACATGTGGCATTACACCCTGGGAGCTGGAGAAGTCACATGGACATAACCTGATGCAATCAGAACCTCTGGAGCAGTGCTGAGATTCTTACAATGCCATTGAATCCACAAGGCTTCCAACCAACTTGCCAGAGTTCCTCCTGCATTCGGCATCATTGCATGCATTTCGTGAGTCTGAAGAGGACTTTACAGATTGGTATTGGACATATGGGCTAATATTGGCCTTATGGACTTGATCTGAACTGGGCTGGGATGTTTTCTCAATATTCAGTTGTTCATGTATAAAAGCCACTTTCTTATATACATATGAGTGTCTATGAATTTGTTTCTCTAGTCTACCCAGACTAACACAATCGCCTTCAGCAAGGAACTGTTTTTGTTTTACTCCCTTTCTCTGTCATTCCCAAGGTGACAAGACACCCTTTGGATCCATTGTGGTTATTGTCATGGGACCCGTTTTGACTCATGGCAACAAAGAGTAAACCAGGAGTAAACATCATAGGGCTCTGTGACATCTTCATTATAGTTAGAATCCTCAAGTCCCTTGGTGGTGTCACCTCTTGATGATGGTTCAAATACTCAAATCTAATGTAAAAAAATAGTTTTTCTGGCCTTTATTCCTAGTCTCTCTTAGTTTGAAATGCTTGTCTGTAGCTACTATAATCAGAGCAACATTCAAAAGCCATCACAGAAACAAACCAATGAGCACTAGACCTGATATGTACTAATGCTGTTTGTTGATGGAATGACTGAATTTGTTCACTCTCATATTTTCTAATTTCTTCATTGATCCATTAAGTGAAAACATTCATTGCATGTAATACATCTTGGGATTGAAAGAACAACATGATTCCTATTCCCAAGTTCTCTAAGATCCTGCAGAAAAAGACGGCAAATGGGAAAAGGAAAGCATATCTTACAATTATTATGACCTAGGAATAATCCAAGGTTAATTTGTAAACTTGTTATTAATATGTGATATCAGGTTGATTCTGACACATAGTGACCTTGCACAACAAGAGAGAACTGCAGCATAGGTCTTCTATGTTGTGATCTTTACTTTTGGGAGCATATATATATATATATACACACCGGTCTTTTCTATTGCAGAGTGACTAGGGGTGTGAACCTGTCACATTTTGGTTACCAACTAAGTGCTTAAACCATGCAACCACAGGGGTAACTGCAGCAGATATAACTATTCCCTTAGAGGAACCTGCTTTGCCTATTTTTTAATATGACTACATGCTTTGAAAGAAAAAAGTCAAAAATGAAGACCAGATTTTTCCTATACCTGTTTCAGCGTCTCTGATTTTTTTCCTTAGGAGAATCTTTCTCTTACCCAAGTCCCTTATGATATATATTTTTTAACTCAAATGTCCTTGGTTTCTCTAGGGAAGATAGAAAATGGATTGTTATCACTTATTTAGCAATCAAGATTTTCGGCAAGCTGATTTGCTGGATCCAAACCAGAAAGATAAAAAATAACATGAATATGTAGAACATCTGTACTTAAATCCAAAATCTTTCAGATAAAAGACAAAAGAAGTACTGAGGTATATGGAAAAAGAACTGGGGATTTTGATTGGCTACCATCTAAAATAGACAATGAAAAATTAAAAGATAATTTTTTTCATATTGAAAGAGGTGATTGCTAAAAACCTAACTCAGTCTTTTCATCTGTTGATATCAGTAGAAACACTGTCCACATCACAATGAGTATTGTGTTCATTTTATTCGGCACTGGTCAGGATATAGTTTTTTAAAAATTCAGCAGTCATATTTAGAATTATCGACAAAACTGAAAAATTCTTATGAAGGTGAGATTCAAACATAATTCTCTAGACAAATTCTGGTCTCTACCTCAGTGTGTCAGTCTGGGTAGACTAGAAAAACAAATCCATGAACATACATATGTGTATAAGAAAGACATTTATATACAAGAGGAATTGAACGTTGAGAAAGCAAGCATTCCAGTCCAGTCCACGTCCATAAGTCTGATAGTAGCCCATATGTCCAGTACCAATCTATAAAGTCCTCTTCAGACTCATGAAACACATGCAATGATGCCGAATGCAGGACGATCACAGGCCAGTGGGTAGAAAGTCTTTGGATCCAGTGGTGTTGTAAGCATCTCAACACTGGCAGGGGTCTCTACGTGGCTTCTCTGGATTCAGAGGTCTGGTTGCATTAGGGTGGGTCCATGTGGCTTCTCCCACTTAGTGCACTAGTGTAGCTCCATGTGTCTTGTCAGCTGCAATGTCTCCTAGGGAGGGGCAGAGAGACAGAAGTGTCTCCTGCCTCCAAGGAGGAAGTACCAAATTTCCCAGAATTCTCAGGAGAAGGCCATGCCCACACAGAAGCCTCATTGGCTATGATATGATTGACAAGCTACACTCCACCCCTACACTCTTAAACCTTAAATTGACAAAGGATTATATATCTACCACATTCAGTGATAGGTTTAAAAAATGATTGCTTTAAGCATAAAAAGACCCAGTATAACAAAAGGTAGTTTATGATTTCATACAATCAACAATACAAGAGTTTCCCAAACTACTTATGTTATAAAAATGATTTTAAAATAGTAACAAAATATATTAAATAATGTATGATCAAAGAACCCAATAAAACAATTTTAAGATTTTTCCATATTGTTTCTTGAGTGGCATCTTCGATTGCAACTTTCTTCAGTTTTATCTGACATCATCAAGTGTGTGATTTATCCAAAACCATGTGTTCATTGTAGGAATAGGATCCCATTCCTGTAGAGGTAAGCCAATTAGACAATAGTCATTGTGCTTGGTCAATTGCAAACGGGTGAGTTCTCTTCTCTGAGCAGATTATGTTTGTGTTTGAAAAAACCTTTGCACTTCTACTGAATTGACAGCAATAATTTTGAAGATATTTTTAGCTCTTTGCATACTTTCAGGAACTGCCGAATCCACTCATAGTATCTCATAGGATTTGAGGACATAGCACAAAATTGAAATGGATGACACCACGTCGCTGATTACTTGTCACTTTATGTTATATGCTTGTTTACCGAAGTAGCAAATGAAACATTGCATCAATTGTATAATGGAGTTTTTTGAAATGAATAAATATCACAAGCATAGTTCTACTTTTTTATATCTATGGACCACGGAATGAACATTACTACAGGCGCTGCGACTACTCTGTTGCACAGGTGAATGGTAACAAAGGACAGCGAAGGTACATTTGTGATTTCCACATTGGATGGCTGCCCAGACACTCACCTGACAGAGAACCCTGACTACAAGTGCCATTTCAACAATCAGTTTCCTGAACTCCACAGAAAATTAAGTATAGTTTCTGATGAATGGATATGAACTGGCTGAGTTCCCTTACTGTTCTAATTTGATATTCGGCTTCAGCCATCTACGGAGCATCTTTCTCATTTGAGTTTATAACAGTTCACCTTCTCCAAAGTGGAATTGATCCCACTTCTCCTTGATCAGCTCATTTCCCAGTAATATTAGTACCCCTGCTCTAACAGCCACCTACCAAAAATGGTAGTTTCCTTGAATGCCACCTTCTGTGCTACCACTCACCTCCAGCATTTCCAAAGCTCTGCTGATTCTTTGAATGTCATCACGTCTGCATCTGCCTCCTCAGGAACATTCTCCATCATATAATGAAACTATTTTACAAGTGTTTTGTTGGAAAACAGCTTTGGGAAAGAACACGTTATATATCCCTTTCTATGAAGAGCTCTATGGGGAAAAATTGATTAAGTATGTTTATTACAATATTTGCTTGTTTGGAGCATTAACATTTTGTTTTGCTGAGTTTATGAGCCTGAAGGATGGTGGCACGCAACTGCCCACAGGCACGTTTGAAGACAGGCCTGATGTCACGGGTCTTCCATGTGTCAGAATCAACTCAATGTCGACTGACAATTCCGATAATCAATTATAGACTTGTAGATTCTTCTGACAACCAAACACCTATTTAATCGAACATGATTCTAGTTCTTTTATTTTGTCATCCAAGTCCTAGAATTTATTTCTTCTTGTAACACACTGAAATTAGGGTAAGTGGATGTGGACAAAATTTGATTAGGTGTTCCCACTGAATTTTGTTACAACTACTTGACAAAAGTGAGGATTGCTTTTTCTTTATGCCATTCAAGATGAAAGGTATCAGGGGAATCAGATTATGTGCCAACGTATCCAGCTGAACAGAAGCGATAAAAATGTGTAGTTCTGCATACCAGCATTGTAATAGCTAATGTCTCTAAAGCACTATAATCACTTCACATCCATCCACTCATGTAATGAATGGCAAAGTCATCAATCACCCTGATATTCAAGAATATAACCATAAGTAAAAGAAGGATGTAGCATGTTGTCAGGTCTTGACACTGTCTCCACTACATAAACTAGACTAACAGGAAATCAAAGAGAAAGAAAAACGTAATTACTCTTAGCTAATCTTATAAAGTGGAATTTTTATAAGCATTTAAGTAACTGTCTGAGCTGTCGGTTGAACATTCAGAATAAGTGATTTCCAGTTAAGGAGCCCTGGTGGTATAGTGGGTAAATTGGGGGCTATGATCTGCAAGGTCAGCAGTTGGATACCAGCAGTCGCAGCTCTCGAGAAATAAGGGGCTTGGTCCCACCATAAACAATTACACAGTCTTGGAGACTCACAGGAGCAGTTCTACCATGTCTTCGCGTGTCACCAGGAGTCGATGATGGCAGCGAATTTGGCATTTGGTTGGAACAAACATGTTGTTGATGCCTGAGTTTTGGAATAATCGAGAATATTCAAGAAGAAAAGGCTCAAGCACCCTTCCATGTCGGGTGCACTCTGTAAATTCTGCCTCCCTGCTTGGAGTTCTTAGGTGGCACAACTTGTGTCTTGGGCTTCCAGAGTTTCAGGATTTTATCTTTTTTCTCACGAGGTGGCTTGATTTGTTCAATAGGAGCTTGTTCATTTGAATGAGGCCTTCTTACTATGTCTTCCTTAAGAACAGAAGAAGAGGGCAGCGTTAACTCAAGGATGCAGAATTAGGTAAGGAAAAGGAAGGGTGTGGTAGTTACATAATCTGGGGTCAATTTATGAAAGGGTGGAATACAGCCTGTCAATCAGGTTGCAGCTTGACCTCTTTTGGACGGGCCACTGAGCTAGATAGCTCACTGGAGGCCAGCTACACAGACACTGCAAGATATTCATGTTGACAAGTCACATGGAACTTGCGAGAGACCTGGAACTGGAGGAGCCACAGGGACACCCATGCCAGCACTGAGATGCCTCCACCACCACTGGATCCACAAGATTTTGCACCCACTGGTCTGTGATCTTCCTGCATTCAGCTTCATTGCATGTGTTGCATGAATCCGAAGAGGAATTTATAGAGTGGCATTGGACATATGGGCTAATACTGGATTTATGGACTTGACCTCGACTGGACTGGGACATTTTCTTAATGTGCGATTACTCTTGGATAAAAAGTTCTCTCTTACACCCATGTATTACTCTTGGATAAAAAGTTCTCTCTTACACCCATGTGAGTGTCCCTGTATTTGTTGCTCTTGTCAACCCAGACTAACACAAAGGGAAACAGGAAACACCCTGAGGAAGTAAGATAAGGGATGGTACAATTAAGGGAATAAAATGGATGAATTGATACAAAATTTTTTAAATGGTTGAATGTAAAACTCATGATTTGTTCTGCATGCATACTACATATATACCAAAATCACAATTAAAAAGTTAAAAAATATATTAGATGGAGTTCCTGATATATGACATCAGTGCATTTCTTTCATATTCCTAAATATTATCATGGTATTAACTGCATTTAAAAGGGAATTTTACTTCAGAAAAACAAGTTTTAGTGTAGAAGCTTTGGCTCTTTCCTTAAAATACAGGTATTCAAGACACATGTGACCAAATAATGATTTGAATATCAAGTAGACCATGATTAACCTTTAAGAAAACCTACGAAAATTAAATTTTCCCCCCTAGGAAGGCTGTCTTCTCCTCCTCCCCCTGCCCCCATCCCCTGCCTCTCCGCCTGACCATTCCCCCTCCATTTGTCACCTTCCTATACTTGTTCCTCAGCCTCCCTCTTTTCCTCCCCAAACCCCTCCTCCTCCTCCTCCTTCTCCTCATATTCAAAGAGAAATTCTGCCAGGTGAGTAAAATGATCTTCAATATTAGATTCCTCAGTGTCTCCATTCATTCTTTTGTTTACACAATATGAATAGTAGACCAAAGTAATTAGAGTTACTTGATTCATTTCTTATTTCAATTCATTAAAAAAGAAAACTCTCAAGTATTTTATTTCATTTGGCCAAGATCAAGTTTACCCTGCATGCATACCAAAATCACAATAAAAATTTTAAAATATATTCATTGGAGTTCTTGATATATGACATCAGTGCATTTCTTGTATATCCGGAACATTATAGTGGCATTAACTGTTCACTAGTCTGTGTTAATTCAGTGTGGAGTTCACAGGATCGAGAACAACATCATTGATTTGAGTAGATTCCGCCAGGCTTTCTTCTCTTGCTTTCCAAAAGCACACATCTACTTTTTATATGATTTCTTTTAAGTTTACAGATTTTTTAAAAGTGTAGAATTTTTATCAACCACAGAGATGTAGATATAAACAATCCGACTGTGATCTACTCATTTCTAACTCCTGGAATCCCTAGGTAAAACTGCCTTATGGGATGTCCTTGTCTGTGATCTTCATGAAAGCGGGTCAACAGGACTTTCTTTGTAGCACTGTTAAGTTTCTTTGAATCACCAACTTTCAGGTTAGTAATCCCGCACAAACCTTTTGTACCACTTTGGGACATTACCTATAAACAGGAGATAGTAATTTGTAATCTCATCGAGAGAGGTTTCTTGAGCAGTCTCAAAATTTCTCCAAAACCATAACCGGCAGTAATTGTAATGAAAAAGATGAATATAGCAGAAGAATGAGGTGACCAATAAAATGACATCTCCAGTTTAGGAGATATTGTCAGACTCTCAGTGAATGAGCAGGTTAATTAAAGAATACGCTGAACAAGGTCCTCATTTAGACCGAAGGAGAGTGAAAGCCACTAACCTATCACCATAGCTCAGCAAGGCTTGTTCACGGTTTCTCCACAGCATCTCTTTCAGTTTTACTTCATAGCAATTGCTACTAAATTTGTACATCAATCTTCAGAATTGCAATTAAACCCTGATGTTCAAATCCACTTAAAAGCAAGTTCATCACTTACTACTCAATTTACCAATGTAATTGTACTATTAGGTATTTTCCATATTATCGGCACATTTGTTCTCTTTTCAGTGTACATTCCTGAGTAGCATCAGATGTGTATTACATTAGAAAGTATTGTAAATGGATAGATTCACGCATTTCAATTATTTTGCTAAGCAGAATTTATTTTTGTTTTCTGTATTATGACACAGAAGTAGTTTTAACGTGTAGAAAGCAAAATGAATTGCTCTTCTGATGCCTACTTTGATTAGCTGAACAAGAACTACCCTTGTGGAACCATACAAATTTCATAGCAAGTGTACAACTTGGCAATTTGTTGACTTTTGTCAGTCAGCTAAGTATACCAGCAGCAAAGCCGTCTGCCAAATGGTTATGTTTCATAAATGTGGCATGTTTCGTGAGATACACTGACAAATGGGTAAATTTATAAAGCTATTTCTGTTTACATTGATACAGGAATATCCTTATTGTGACTATTCTAGTGAGATTTTTATACCTGTAGGTAGTGTTCAGTTTGAAGTTCAAATCTGTGTGCGACTAAGGTATCAAATTTTTTAGCTGTTTTGAAGAAATACAGTTTCAGCTACATTTGGGGTCATTTCACAGTTTGCTCCAAGTCCCACTCGTTCCGTTTTGATAGCTAGAATGCCAGTGGCAAGCAGAAAATGGTTGGAAACATGAATAAAAGAATATATTTTTTAGAAAGGGATATAGTTCTTTTGAGTAACAGAAAGGATATGTCTTCAGAAATATTTTTTCATAAATTTAGGCATGCATACCCTCAACTATATCTTCACTCACTTAATTATTCGCATGTGCTTTATTTCTATAAAGTACAAGATCATTGGCTGCATTATTTTGAAACCAGGTTAGAGACAGTTTCTAAATTTCTCTTTGAAGCCCCTATTCTCTACGGGTGTGAGCACTCTGACTTATCTTTGTAAGTATGACAACTGACTTGGGGAAATATGTGCTGGTCAAATCACCAGTGTCACATCTAGTCCAGGTTTCCTATTGTAGCCTTTGCTTCCTTATTTTTCTTTCAAGATTATTTTTAGAACACTGCAAGTTTTTACCCCAAATGCCATAATTTTAAATGTTAAGTTACTCCATTCTTTTTCAATGACATGCTATTTTTAACATGTACATCCTTGCCTAAGACATGAATATCTTTATGGTAAAATTTTTAGTTAAATCTTAATTTTAATTAGAACAGACAAAATAAACTTTATAGTGCAACCAGATAAATTTATAAACTTTGGGGTTTAAGAAATTTAATTTCTAATGTTTCTTTCTCTTCTCTATTTTTACTAGACCACTTGCATTCTCAAAAAAATAAGTCAATATTAAGAAAATTTTTCTTCTGTCTTCCCGATTATTCCTTAAATCTGGTAATTTTCCATTTCTGACATTATCTGAAAGCATTTACAGCTCCGGGGCATTTTAGCTTTTAAGCTTCACATACCTCCAGATCTGTGTAGGTGTTGTGGAGTAAATTTATACTATGGAGGTGGAAGGAAAGCCAGATGCCCCTAAACGTTCTGGGTTTTTTTTAATGAGAGGGGAGCTGGGAGGAAAAACAAACAAACAAACAAAGCAAAACAGAGAAGTGGGAGAGAAAAAACCTGCACCAGGAGGAAGACAGCTAATACAGCAGTAGGGAAACAGAGACAGCATTGTTTAAGAAATCCTTAGGAAAAACAACAAGGCATTATTTTAATAATTGAAGAATGTTATTTGTTGATAGGAAGCATCCAGTCTGCTCTGACTTAAGAGCAACGACCGAGCGACACACTGCTTGGCCCCCATACTATGGAGAAAATAAAATCCACCTTTATATGTTGCTTCTTTTTTATGAATTTAAATGTATTATCAAGGATGACTGTAACACCTTGTAATCTTAGACTTTGGTAAATTGTTTCATTTTGAGGTAGACAATAGCCTCAGATTCCAGATTTCCTGCTTTGAGATGAAGCTTTCTTACAGCAACGGGTATTCCAGAGCTCCGGAATATAAACGCATCCCGAAGAAACTGATGCCGGTGCTGAGAACAAGACAGTTTCAAAGAGGTTGATTTTTCATGGATAGGTGGGCACTCAAGTGAAGACTTTTTTATGAGTTCCTACATACGTATGCACAAATGCCAAATATACTTGTACCGGTTACACGGGGACTAAAATGCTTTTTAAGATGGGTCAGAGCCCAGGGGCAATGAAAGGATTTCACTATCCGTGGGTCTTCATGGCGGGAGGCTAGCACAGGAAGTTGGTCTGAGAATAAGAAATAATATCCATTATTTGATTTTGATTTTCCCAATAGCTCAAAGCTTAAACATAAGATTTGAAAAATAAAACTTTATGAAGTAACATTATGTAAATGAAATACAATGAATGAGAAACTAAAATCCTGTGATAACTCTGCCATCAAATCAGTTCTGAGTCATAGGGATCCTGTAGAACTAGATACAACCCCCAGGAGTTCCCGAGACTGTAATTTTTAAAATCATTTTATTGGGGGCTTGTACACTCTTATTACAATCCATACATACATCCATTGTGTCAAGCACATTTGTACATTTGCTGCCCACATCATTCTCAAAACATTTGCCTTCTACTTGAGTCCTTGGTAGCAGCTCATTTCCCCTCCCTCCCACCCTTCCCACATAAACCCTTGATAATTCATAAATTATTATTATTTTGTCATATCTTACACTGTCGGAGGTCTCCCTTCACCCATTTTTCTGTTGTCCATCCCCCATGGAGGAGGTTAGATGTAGAGCCTTGTAATTGGTTCCCCTTTTCTACTCTACCTTCCCTCCACCCTCCTGGAATCGCCACTCTCAGCAGTGGTCCTGAGGGGTTCTTCTGACCTGGATTCCCTGTGCTTCCAGTTCCTATCTGTACCAGTGTACATCCTCTGGTCCAGCCAGATTTGTAAGGTAGAATTGGGATCATGATAGTGGGAGGGAGGGAACATTTAGGAACTAGAGGAAAGTTGTATGTTTCATCGTTGCTACACTGCACCCTGACTGGCTCGTCTCCTCCCTGTGATTCTTATGTAAGGGAATGTCCAGTTGCCTACAGATGGGCTCTGGGTCCCACTCTGCACTCCCCCTCATTCACAATGTGATTTTTTGTTCTTTAATGCCTGATGCTTGACCCCTTCGACACCTCGTGATCACTCAGGCTGGTGTGCTTCTTCCATGTGGGCTTTGTTGCTTCTGAGCTAGATGGTCGCTTGTTTATCTTCAAGTCTTTAAGACCCCAGATGCTATATCTTTTGATAACTGGGAACCATCAGCTTTCTTCACCACATTTGCTATGCATCCATTTGTCTTCAGCAATCGTGTCGGGAAGGTGAGCGTCATGGAATGCCAGTTTAATAGAACAAAGTGTTCTTGCATTGACTGAGTACTTGAGTGGAGACCCAATGTCTATCTGCTACCTTAATACTAAACCTATAAGTGTATGCACATAGATCTATTTCCCATCATCATATATAAATATATTTACATATGTGCATGCCTGCATTTGAACCTCTATAAATGCCCTTAGCCTCCTAGTCTTTTCCTCTATTTCCTTTCACTTTCTTTTTGTCTCACTGTCATGCTCAGCCTTCATCTGGGTTTCAGGAATTCCTCTTGGTTATATTGCCCTTGATCAAGCCCTACCAGGTCCCATACCCCATCCTCACTGCTGATTTTGGATCACTTGTTCCCTTGTCTCTGGTTTAGTTAACACCAGTTCCTTTCCCCCACCTCCCCACCTGCCAAGTCTCCCCAGAACCGTCAGTCCAGTTGTTTTCTCCTCCAGATTGTTTATCCAGCCTATCTTGTCAAGGTAGACCTGCAGAGATAATCATATGCACAAAAACAAGACATAGCAAAATGAAGCAACAAAAGAAAACAAAACAACAACAATAAGCCTTATCTTTCCCCTGAAGAGTAGCTGGTGGTTTCCAAATACTGACCTTGCAGTTAGCAGCCCGATGAAAAACAGTTGAGAAAGCAGGGCTCTGCTATCAAGTCAACTAATTTTTTTTCTGTTTATATGTTTCTAATGTTTCACAATCATCACAGTACATTTTCACATGCCACGAGTATCATGAGCTGGGCACGGGAGCTACAAGAATGTGTAAGGTATTTTCTTTAATGTAGTTTGTTTTAATTTTTGTGTTACAGGAAAGACGCAGCTCTATTTTTGCTTTCAGTGGATTTGTGAGGAGGGAATTTTATTTCGGTGCTCCCATGGCATTTAATAGCATGGTCCCCGGTGGCTTCCCTCTGCCATGCTGTAAGTTCCTAACCAAGGGGCTGAAAGCTGCCTACAAAACTCGATTTCCACCGATTTCGACTTTGTAGTACTTTTTAGCTTTCTCATTGTGAATTGTTTTAAATTACACCTTTAACTTGTTATTCATCTCTTACTAACATCATATTAAATGATAATTATAGTGCCTTGGGTTTATTCTCCCTTGTTTTCTTCTATCCTGGTCCAAGTATATAGTCATATTTCAGTGTTTCTGTACTTCTAGATTTTTCTTTTTACTGAAAACATCTACTTCTGCAGAGTCCTAACTTTTTTATAAGATTTTGCTACTGTGTGTGTTTGAAAGCAGTTACAGGAAAGGGGATTGGGGCATGGTGGTTGCCAGTGTACTCCCCCTACAAAAATAAAAGAAACAAAACCCCTATATGTTATCTCTAAGAGAAGAGGCCTCTAGGTATAACTCTGTGGGAAACTCCAAGCCAGTTATGCCCTTTTCTATAAGGTTCCCATGAGTTGGCATCAATTCAATGGCAGTGAGTTTGGATTTTTTTTTTCTTTTTTGGTGTCAGCACAAAAAAAATAAGTGTGCGATTCCTTGCCTCTAATATTTTGAATATACCCATTACATTTCTATTCTTGTGAACATAGTATAATCAAGACTGCTGGCCTATGACTCAGGAGACTTATTTTAAGTTTAGACTTGACACATTTTCTTTGCATAACTTCTGCCTTATATTCTTTTATAAATACATTTTGATTGAAGTGATGATAAGTGTGCTTAATACAAAACTCAAACTTTAAAATTAAGATTGTTTAGTTGAAAGATGAGTTCAAGAAAATATCAATGTGATTCAAAAATGGAGTCCAGTTAATTCAGAGCAGGAATTAACCCTGTTCTCTCATTTTTTTGGAGTAGTTGCAGCAATTGTTTAGATATTTGTGTGTTTAGTCTTTTTCAGTGTGTACCCACTGCTCTAAAACAACTCTTCTTCCCCTTGCACATCAAAGGTATTTCTCCCCTTTTAATTCTACTCTCTTTTTCTAAATTTAAAACTCAGTAAGTTGAAGAGGGGGGTTCCTGTTCAATACATCTTAGTGCAGCCATGAATGGATCTAGCAAAATTGCTGAAGCTGTAACATCACTCAGTTCCCCGAGGAACATGAACTAAGATGAAAGCCCAATGGTCTCCTTTCAAAATGTCTGCAGTGGAAACCATACTGGTCATATTTAGCTCATCTAATTGCACACACAGTTGCCGGGATTCATAGCGATTTGACCACAGTCACTAAATACCATGCTCTGTGAGTTTGGGCAGTGAGGCCTGAATTGGGAAGAAGTTATTCATTGAGTTCTCCTTCTTCCATATTGCTGCCAGGGTCCAACTGGCATGATAAACATCAACTCCCCATAGAGATGTTCACAACTTTACCTACTATCCACACACATGTGGCTCCCATGCCCTCTAAGCTTGAAAAAATGGAAGGCTGATGTCACCTGTCTACTTAGACCCTGTCATTCCTTCTCTCACTTTGAGGATGAAATCTTGTACAGTGTGGCGTTTCCTTCATGACATGTAGCCTCCCGGAGCTTCTCTTGTATTGCGTTCCTCTTCGTATTTTATTCTTCTGAAAACATCATGTCAAATTGTCCTACCCCTCTTCTCTGTCAGGAGCACCACCTCCATTTGTTGAATTAAGAATAATCAAACTTAAAGGGAATAGGTTAAGCCTGAGGTCAAAAAATTAAAAATCTTTTTGTGGACAGATCCTATTTGAGGAGGTGGCTAGCAGACTTCCACATTACTGTGTTCATAGGTGGCCTCTCAGAGGGAAAGTCAGGAGGTCATCACTGGTGATATACATATATCCCTGGTTTTATATGTCTCAATCACCAGGGCTCCATAATACTAGAACTCCTTATTTCCCACAGAGTTCTTTGTTTCACAACCTGGTGGCACTGGGCTGCTAACCACAGGTCAGTGGTTCAAACCCACCTGTGCTTTCCTAGAGAAAGATGAGGCTGTGTGTTGTGTACAGTCTTGAAAGTACTGTACAGGGTTGATCTGAATCAGCATGTACTTGGTGGCAGTGGATTTGGCATGGGAATAAAGTATTCTGAAGATTCAATTATATGCTACATAATATTGAAGATTATTCATGAATTTGCATTTAAAATCCATTAAATTAAATTTTTTTCTGTATTTGTTTACATTTTTCCCTTTGATTTCAACCTAATCTTTATGCTGTTGATTTGGAGATTTAGGTAATGGCTTAAACGTTTTCCATACCTGTATTCCAGAAGTTACAGGTGGTAATTATACTTTCAGAATCTGGTGTTGTAAGTTGTAGAAATTGACCCCCATAATTTTGACTATTGGCTGTGAGTTTTGTGGATCATTAAAAAGGTTTCTAGAACCCAGTGAGGAAGTATTGTACTGTGGACTGGACTGTTGGTGTCAGACTAGGATAAAGAAATAGGCAGTATGCAGGCATGCCTGGCATTTGCCTTGGGGCAGTAAGCCATGGACTGGGAGGAGGTATATTCTCTTCTTCATGTAGCCAGAGAAGGTCAAGTATGGCCGCCACAGGGTTTTCTTTCCAAATGTAGTCAATTCTTTTCCTGTTAACTCTGTCCGCTGAGACCCATGTTTGCAATCACTGTTTATGTTGTTGCAAATGGTATCTGCAATGAAGTTGTTGGTTTTGCAAAAGTCTCTCGTGCAATTTCTACCTTTATTTTATCACCAAGGCCATATTTTCCAACTACTACTTCATTGCTTCCAACTTTCCCGTTCTAATCACTAATAATTATCAATGCATATTGATTACATGTTTGATCAGTTTCAGATTGAAGAGGCAAAATTCTTCAATTTCATCATCACTAGCGTTAGTCAAAGTGAAGTCTTGTCAGATCTTTTCCTGGAGGCTGAACTCCTCATGTTGGGTGGCATACAGAACAGGACTGGGGAAAGCTGCGTCCACCTTCATTATGTGAATGGAGTAACATTTTAAAGACCTTAATTTAAAATTTAAAGACCTAAATTAAAGTCCTGATGGGGATCAAAATATGAAGAACAATTCCAAACATCATTCATATTAGGTACATGGAATTACCTAATATGTGAATGTAGGAAAATTTAAAGTTGTAAAAACTGAAACAGAATGCATAAAGATTGGCATTAGTGAGCTGATAATGGACTAGTATTAGCCACTTAGAATCAGTCATGTGATTTACAATCCTGGGAATGATAAATTCAAGAGGAATTACATCGCAGTCATCATCAAATGAAGCATTTCACGATCTATCCTGAAGTACAGTGCTGTCTGTGATAGGACACTATGTATATGTCCACCAGGAAGTTCAGTTCATGTTAGATTCATTCATGAAACATGCTAACCACAGGATCACAAAGCTTTTGTCATCACAAGATCGCTCTTGTGTTGCTCTAACCTGGCTCTCTGGCTCCATCGTTTCCTTACCCCACTCCAATACATTTCTCTCCGCTTGAAGATCTAGCGAATGGAAACCCTATACTCTCTTTTGATCATATAGTTTAGTATTTGATCAAATCAAAGGGGCAATCACAATGAATGTTGCTTTAACTGGTTGTCATGGAAGACACTAGCCAGATACGGAATTTTCAGTTTTATTTTGTTATAACACGTAATGTAGCATGCAATTAAACTGCTAGCTCTTGCTTACTTTAACAAGTTTTATTAATTAGAATGTAACTACAGTGTACATGTTTACTTATTGAATGGTTCTATGTCAACACTTTTGTTATTTGGCAAAGTCCTCTTTTGACTGAAAACTTTTCTTCGTGTACTTTGTGAAAATTGCATTACATATGATATAGTGTATATGTAGTGCATTCGTATGTACACACGCATGTACATAATTACACAGTACACATGTGTATATAAGTGTGTGTGTGTATACATGTGTGTGTTCTTGTTGTTAGATGCCGGAGAGTGAACTACGACCCAGAGCAGCCGTACGCACAGCAGAACCAATTGTCCTAAGCCCGAACTCCTTGTTGCAGTCAGTGTCAGCTGAGGGCCGTCCTCACCTTGGCTGCCCTCCACTTCATCAAGCTGCATGTCTTTCTCCAGGGTCTGTTCGCTCCTGATACCATGTCCAAAGGATGCGACATGAAGCCCTGCCATCCTTGTCCTCAGTGAACATTTGGCCATTCTTCTCCCAAGACAGGTTGATTTTGCTTTTTTAGCAGTTCAGGGTACTTCCAATATTCTTCTTCAGACCACAGTTCAAATGTACGCATTCTTCTAAAGCCACTGGGTGGAGCTTTCGTAGAACACATTTTTTCAGCTAGGTGAACATCAATCAAGCAGCTCACTCTGAGTTAGTGCACCCATTGGTATCACCTGGGCAGGTTTCCTTGAATGTTTTTGTAAAAGCAGTTTCGCTCAAACTTCAGTTTTTGTGATGGCCAATTTAAGACAACAGCTTGCACCTGTGAAATCTGTTCCCTACTCAGGAATTGTTGTGCTGTTCAACACAGCTTGCAAAGAGAGCACTATGGGAAAAACTCAAGTGAATTAGTAGTTTTCTCATTTTAAAAAAGATGAAATGTCAATTGATGGCAAACCTTATTCAGGATGTCCATCACCTTCCTGAATGGATGAAATGTCCACAAAATTTGTGCACTTGTTCTTTGAAAATCAAGGACCGGCCATTAAAGAGTTGGGGCGTTATATGGACTACCCTGGCGCTCAGTTCAAATTTTAACTGAAGATTTTGGAATGAGAAATGTGTGTCTAGGGTTCTGACTGACCAGCAAAAGTAGCGTTGAACATGTTGGGCTTTGAAAGAGCAGCCCGAAGCAACCCAGCCTTCCCCCCGGCCCCAAGGTCATTACTTGTGAGGAGACATGGTACAATTCTTAGGACCCTGTAAGCAAACAACAATCAAGCCAGTCACCTTCCCCCATCCCCACCCCCCCAGACCTTGTCAAGTAAAATCAAAGATCAAAATGATGTTCATTTGTTTTTTAATGTGAGGGAGATAGTGCACTTGTATTTCATCCCACTAGGTCAGACTGTTAATTAAGCTTTCTATCTAGAGGTTCTGAAAAAATTTGTTAACACTGTGCAACAAGAAAGGTCTGATTTGTGACAGACGCATACTGGTTTTCCTGCCATGACAACACACCTGCTAACCCAGCCATTTCAGTACCCCGGTTTTTTGCCCCACGCATACTCACCTGACCTCTCTGTGTGTGACATCTCTTTGCTTCCTTGGATGAAGAGGGACATGAAAGGACAGTGATTTGACATGTAGAAGAGGTGAAGAAAAAAACGAGTGAGGTGCTGTCAGCCATCCAAAGAGATGAGTTTGAAAAATGTTTCCAAGAATGGAATTGCAGTTTTGACAAATGTATTAAGTGTAATGGAGAATACTTTGAAGGTGATAAGGTTGTTTTAAAAAACAATTTAAATATATAGCTTTGAGAAAAAAATTAGGGTTTGGGGGGTACCCCCTTGTACACTGTTATCCTCTCGTGTAATCTATGCTTAAGACACTGCCACTAGCTGTATGATTAATTAGGGAGAGCTGGTCTAGGGTAGCCTCGCATCATATTCCATGTGGCTTTCCTGTTTTTCTTAGGACAATCTAGGCAATTTGTGAAGTTTTGATATGGTGTTTATTTCATAAAACCAAATAGTTTTCTAAACCAAAGACTGACTATTAGATCTGTAAGGCCATGGTGCTAGATTATCTCTAAGAGGCAAATAATGATTTGGAACATAACAAACATTTTTAGGGTAATGAATTGTTGCATGTGTTTTTAAAGTAAAAATTAAGACAATATGCACCTTTATTCATATTAAGTACATAAATGAGCATCAGACAGTATGCATTTTGAAAAGCTCATTCTTAAACACTAAAATGAAGCATTGCCATCAGGTCGATAGGGCTTTCTATGGCTGATTTTTCAGCTTCATACACATATTAAAAAAAGCATAAGGAGTTACAAGCTTCAAAAACAAAAATATTAGATGGTTACATGCAAAGAAAATGAAAACAAAAAGACCACAGTATCAGTGTTTCTGGAACAAACAAAAGAAAGTGTATGTTTGTCTGTTTGCTTCTCTGTCCTTCTGTCTCCTTGCTCTTTTCCCTGTGTGATTCCTCATGTCTCTGTTTCTTGCATACACATTTGCCCACATTCACATGCACGTAGTCATCCCACCCTAATCATTATAATTATTAATCAGAGATGTATAGTGATGACAGTAACAGCCAAGAATGATGCAATATGACAGTAAAAGAAAATCAATAGTAGGATAGTGCCTAATGCATAATATAATTGATGTCCTTTTGCTCAGTAATTTGGGCCATAAATTAGGACAATACTGTAGACTGGAAGCAGCCATTGCCACTTTTGTTAAACTCTGGTAAGGCAGCACTCTTTCTACCATGCTGGTTTTCTCACATTAGTAGTGAGGCGTAAGACGCCGTATACAAATTGTGAAAGTAAGACCTAAATACAGTCCACAGCCTGCCTTTGATTAATCATTATTGTCTCCTCATATACAACTGGATCTCCTAATTCGTATTCATTTGTCTTTATTTTCTTTTTTAACAGAGAATATTAGATGTGTTTTACTTGAAAACCAATCTTTGAGTATTTTTAACAGGCTGGAAATTAATCAACACTGTATAAAGTGAAATAAAATGCATATAATTATGCTGTCCCTCAGAACTGTATGAAATTACTGCCACGCGAATGTTTGTAAGATTTGTTGATAGCTCTAAAGTGTTCTGAGTTTCATTAAAGAATAGGAGCCTATTCTTTAGGCTCCTAAAGAATTGGACAACATTGGGCTGCTAAATATAACAAACTCACCATTCACTCACTGAAGAAGGATAATTCACCCCACTGAAGAAGGATAATTCACCCCACTGAAGAAGGATAATTCACCCCACTGAAGAAGGATAATTCACCCCACTGAAGAAGGATAATTCACCCCACTGAAGAAGGATAATTCACCCCACTGAAGAAGGATAATTCACCCCACTGAAGAAGGATAATTCACCCCACTGAAGAAGGATAATTCACCCCACTGGGGAATGATCGGGTTCTTAGCTTCAGTGCCTTGTATAGGATCACAATGCAGGAGAATCCACTCAACGGCAGTAGGTTTGATTTTGTTCATTTTTTTCTTTTTATGTTCAATCCAGGCGAGATATTTTCCTGTTATCTTTTTAAAGATGTACTTTTTAACAAAAGGTTTTTAAAATCTTTTCCCCTAACAGTTTTATTGGCACATATTTACATATCATAGAATTCAATAGCTCAATCATTCAATCATATCAATAATTGTAGAATCAACAACACATCGATTGTAGGACATCCCCCCATGTTTACACTGCCTTTAAGATGAGTTATACAATCACAATTCATTCTGATGCTTTCTCCCCACTCCCCCCTTTATTATTTCCTCCCCAAATTCCCTTTCCCTCCTCTCACCCACCCTTCCACTCTGTATTCCCTGTATCTCCTTGTTTAAGTTATTATCCTAATGCTTCACAACTGGGAGAGCCAACAGAAAACAAAATCAGATTAAGGTGGTAAGGATAAAGCCATGAGGGCACAGAGACAAAAGTACAAATTATGCATAAGAAGGACAAGTTCCCATCAGCATTCAACAAGCCAAGGTAGAAATTTGTTATGAAACCAGGGAGAGATACTTGCACCAAGAACAAATTCAGGCCATGTCTCTAAAGTGGTCTGCTGGCCAAGTGTCCAGTGTAATCCATCATAATCCAGCTTACAGCAGTCTCTGCCTGATGGTAAGGCTGTTTGAGACTCTTGCTGATGGCTAGAGCGGGCTGACCATGGCTCAGTCTGACTAGATGTTCTGCAGGAAGTTTTTTTTTATTACTGCAGCCCTTTTTCTGTGCTCTTTTTTTTATAGTACTGAGTGTTCCAAATTCCAGGGAAGCAGCAATTCAGCAGTATCAGTTAATCATTCACTAAGCAAGGGCAAATCCTTAAGCTAGTAGGAAAAAATTCTTTTAATTCAAGACATTTCAACATTTTCTGAAAGATATTTAACCAGAAAAGTTCAAGAAATTTGATTAAGTCTGTTTTTACACTACCAGTATTTTATTTTCTCAGAACAACCAACAATAGGAACTACTAAAATTGCAATCTATCACATCAAAACTGACCTTTCTAAGTTGTTAAGAGGTTGAGAGTTTAGGTAAATGCATTTTCAGGACCTCATTAGACTTTCAAGAGTGAATTAAGAATGTCATACTTACATTTTAAGATGTGGTATTTGGAATCCATATTTCTCACTGAGTAATTATACCTCAAATCAGTTTTTGTTGTGAAGCATGCCATGCAGTATTTTCTTTTTTCAAAAAGTAAATTTACTTTCCATAATGCTATAGAGTCTTTCAACTTAAAAAGTAATACTTTTCCAGACTCAAGAGCAAATTTATTTTCAAGCTAGTTTAGACTCTGTACAAACAGCGTTTTCCTTTGTAAAGGAACTCAAGCTGTAGGCGAAATGCAGCGTTTGCTCCAAAATCCCTACCGAAACTCCACCCGAGGAAACCAGATGGGGCAAGGCAAGCACCACAACATAGCTTCCTTGGGAAAACTCACAATGTACAACTGGATTTTAATATTTTAGAATAATTCTGTAGCAAAGGCAGTGTTGTGGCACTATTTAACTCAGTACTTATAAATTGTATTTGAGTACCAAAGCCCGTTTTTATTACTACTGGTCTCTTCAGACATTGCTATAGTAAAGACAAGCTGTGGACATCTCTGCATTGTCTTGTAATTACTCGAGTTTACATGACTGTATTGGTCATTCAAAAATTCAAATCCGGAGGGTCAAGATAATTTTGCAATGCCAAGTAAAGTGAATTTCCATAAAGAAGGTGCAATACTGAAAGGTGATAAAACTTGTGAAATTATAATAAATATTTGTGTAATTTTTGAAGTATTGTTACCAGGGTTCCAGCTCATGCCTGCACACCACGCACAGAATGTGGTCAATGATTCCCTGGCCACCAATGGATGGCTGCAGATGAGTTCTCCCAGTCATTCGGTTGTCTGAGTCTCCTTAGGGGGTCTTCGAAGAAATGTCCAATCAAAACATAGGCTTCTCCAGAGGATTCGCATGACAGGTTATATTCAAACAAGGCTAAGTAAGCTGTTTCTTGAGAATTCCTAAGGAATAATATTGATAGATATTCACAAATACAAAAATGATCAGGAGATATACTAGAAAGAATTTTATTTTTAATCAAAAGATGCATTGGTGAGGAAAAAAAGCTAGGAAAATTGGAAGAGGATTTGTTTTTTTCCCTCCTTACAATGTACCCGCGCACTTGCCCAGGGTAGCAAACGTTTGTCCTCTGAGAATTTTGTGGACTAACCCTAATCCAACCACCCTACAGCTATCCTTCCTCTTTGGATTACTATTTGTTCCTCAAACTCAACATTTAAAAGGAACATGGTTTCAGTCCCTTGACTATGCAAATACTGCCACGTGATGTGGTTTAAATCACAGGGCACAGAATTCTTTGGGGAAGGGTTAAAGAGATGGTTACGCCACTTTCAGAAATATATAGACTTGCATGGAAGGAGAAGTTGAAAAAGGATGACTGTTCATTTTAATAATGTAGATTCCTATGATTTAGTAGTAAAGTATACTTTTATATGCATAATTATATCCAATAAATGACTCCATGATTGATTTTAATTTTTCTCTCCCCACCCCCACCCCCCCTCTCTCACACACACTCAAATGGTGACACTCTATAGAGTGTCTTAATAGTCTGCTGGGAGTCCATTTTGTGTTTGGATCACGTACAAATCTGTGGACTTGAGGATTCCTCAGGGAACACAGTCCTGACCACTCCCCTAAGAAGGACATACATCCTGGAAGACATAGACTAGCCAAACTGCAGGTCCGTCCACATGCAGATACACCCACATACGGGCTCACTACAACATGAGGAACTGTATTAAAGGGTTGCGGCATTGGGAAGGTTGAGAACCACTGAACTAGAGTAATGTCTAATCACTGGGAGTAAAGTCCAATCACTTGGGAGTGATGAGATTAATCTACAAACACAAATGAGTGTGGGGAGAGAACCATCGAACATGGAGAGAAGCTCAGGCAGCATCTCTTAAATGATTATTGAAGGCATGTTTACATTTCAGTCAATCAACCAATCCTGACTTATGGAAACTCAATGAGAGTAAGTAAGAATGGAACATTGGATCAGAGTTTTCTTTCTTTTTTTTTTTTCATTGCCATTTTATTTTTTTTTTACATTTTATTAGGGGCTCATACAACTCTTATCACAGTCCATACATATACATACATCAATTGTATAGAGCACCCCTGTACATTCTTTGCCCTAATCATTTTCAAAGCATTTGCTCTCCACTTAAGCCCTTTGCATCAGGTCCTCTTTTTTTCCCCCTCCCTCCCCGCTCCCACCTCAATCATGTGCCCTTGATAATTTATAGATTGTTATTTTGTCATATCTTGCCCTATCCAGAATCTCCCTTTCCTGCCTTCTCTGCCGTCCGTCTCCTAGGGAGGAGGTCACATGTGGATCCTTGTAATCAGTGTCCCCTTTCCAACCCACACACCCTCTACTCTCCCAGCATCGCCCCTCACACCCTTGGTCCTAAAGGCATCATCCACCCCGGAGTCCCCGTGCCTCCAGCTTCCACATGCACCAGTACACAACCTCTGCCCCATCCAGTCCCCCAAGGTAGAATTTGGATCATGGTAGCTGCGGGGAGGAAGCATCCAAGAACTGGGGGAAAGCTGTGTTCTTCATCGGTACTACATTGCACCCTGACTGACCCATCTCCTCTCCTAAACCCCTCTATGAGGGGATCTCCAGTGGCCGACAAATGGGCTTTGGGTCTCCACTCTGCACTTCCCCCTTCATTCACTATGGTATATATATTTGCATGATGCTTTATACCTGGTCCCTTTGGCACCTCATGATCGCACCGGCTGGTGTGCTTCTTCCATGTGGGCTTTATTGCTTCTGAGCTAGATGGCCGCTTGTTCACATTCAAGCCTTTAAGACCCCAGACACTATCTCTTTCGATATCTGGGCACCATCAGCTTTCTTTGCCACATTTGCTTATGCACCCGTTTGTTTTTGGCGGTCGTATCATGGAGGTGTGCAGCCAATGATATGATTTTTTGTTCTTTGATGCCTGATAACTGATCTCTTCAGGACCACGTGAACACACAGGCTGGTGTGTTCTTCCACGTGGGCTTTGTTGCTTCTGAGCTAGATGGCCGCTTGTTTATCTTCAAGCCTTTAAGACCCCCGAAACTATCTCTTTTGATAGTCAGGCACCATAGCTTTCTTCAACACATTTACTTGTTCACCCGCTTTGGCTTCAGCTGTTGTGTCGGGAAGGTGAGCACCGTAGAGTGCCAATTTAATAAAAGAAAGTATTCATGCATCGAGGGAGTGCTTGAGTAGAGGCCGAAGGTCCTTCTGCCACCTTAATACTAAACCTATAAATATAGACACATAGATCTATTTCCCTATCCTCATATATATATTTGCAAGTACATGTCTTTGTCTAGACCTCTATACATGCCCTTTGACTCCTAGCTCTTTCCTCCATCTCCCTTGACTTTCCTCCTGCCCTACTACCATGCTCCATCCCCACCTGGGTTACAGCTATACCTCTTCTTTACGTAAACTTACCCTTGATCATTCCCTACCAGGCCTGCCACTCCCCCCTCACTACCATTTTGAGTCCCATGTTGTTCCCTTGTCCCGGATCACAGAGTTTCAATGGCTAATTTTTAAGAAGTATATTTCCACACTCCTGCAGGCCCAGCCGCCAGCTGACACCCAAACCCCGCACACACTCTTTAGGTACTGCAAACTAAGTTTCCAGATAGTAACCCTGCACATCAACTGCTGTCTCAACCAGTAACTTCACTTTTTTATTAGAATATAAATATATGTACATAAGGAGTCCTGGTAAAGTAATGGGTTACCTTTGGGCCTGCTTATTACAAGGTCAGCAGTTCAAACTCACTGCCTGTACCTAAGAAAAACGGGAATTTCCTGCTCTGATAAAGATTTACACTCTGGGAGACTCCCAGGCTCAGTTCTATTCTGTCCAGGGTTGCTATGAGTTTGTAGTCAACTTGATGGCAAGTTAGTTTGGTGTTGGTTTTTAAATATATATCCTTTAAAAACACTTGGAAAAGGATCCTAGATAGGACGCCCACCCCCAATTTTTCCCCAGCACACATTCTTATGACTTGCCACAGCTATACTAATATTTAGATGCATAAATATTTCCTTCCCTTTCTCTTTTTTGTTTTCTTGTTTTTGTCTTTTTTTCTCTTTAGGATTTCAATTTTTTTTAAAACATTTTATTAGGGACTCATACACCTCTTATCACAATCCATACATATACATTCATCAATTGTATAAAGCACATCTGTACATGCTTTGCCCTAATCATTTTTGAAGCATTTGCTCTCCACTTAAGCCCTTTGCATCAGGTCCTCTTTTTTCCCCTCCCTCCCCGCTATCCCCTCCCTCATGAGCCCTTGATAATTTATAAAGTATTATTTTGTCATATCTTGCCCTATCCTGCGTCTCCCTTCACCCCCTTTTCTGTTGTCAGTCCCCCAGGGAGGAAGTCACATGTAGATCCTTGTAATTGGTTCCCACTTCCCAACCCACTCACCCTCTACCCTCCCAGTATCGCCCCTCACAGCCCTGGTCCTGAAGGTATCATCCACCCTGGATTCCCTGTGCCTCCACCTCCTATCTGCACCAGTGTACATCCTCTGCTCTATCCAGACTTGCAAGGTAGAATTCGGATCATGATGGTTGGGGGTGGGGGGGGTGGAGGAAGCATTAAGGAACTAGAGGAAATCTGCATTCATCATCGGGTGCTCAACTCCTCCCCTAGACCCCTCTGCGAGGGGATCTCCAGTGGCCGACAAATGGTCTTTGGGTCTCCACTCTGCACTTCCCCCTTCATTCACTATGGTAAGATTTTTTTTTTTTTTTGGATGATGCCTTATACTTTTTCATCCTTCTGAGGTAAGTTGATGGTTAGAACTTAAGACCATCAGTAGGAAAACCAAACTATAGAATCAGAGGAATACTAAAACATCCAGGCTCAGCTATTGATGACAGTTCACAATGAGAATTTCTCTTTAGTGCTGGTTCAGAGTTTACGCAGTCAAATAGAGATTCAAAAGCACCAGTGGTTTTCTGCAATAATGTCCTGTGATCTGCTCCTATGAAAATTACAGCCTACAATAACCCTATGCATACATTCTTCTTGGTTCTTACCAAGGCAGTCAAGGCGTGACTCATGACAATGCAGTTCTAGCACCCCAATTTTCATTTAGCGACAATAAATTTCATTTAAGGGGCAACTCCCTAAGGGCTGCTTTGCCCATATCGTCTAGGGAGAGGGCCTAAAATTCACTGTCAGTGCTTGAGGGAAAACTCTTTTTGTTGCGACTCAATTGTCAGAGGAATTCAAAGGAGGCTGATTTTAAGTGTTGACCCATAGAAGGATTTGGAGCTTCGTCTGTAACCTGTAAGCTCCTGTGTACTTGGTGTTTAGAAATGAAGCTCTAATGCAGTTTCCTCGTCTGTTCATTAATTTTATTTAAAATGCCTTGAATACAAACAGACTGGAGTACATTTACCACCTGGGTTAGTTGGCAACTTCCTTAAATGGCCGCTTGTCTTTGATACAAACTTGAAATCCCAGACACTGTTCATTCCAGGTGTCAGGCACCATGGTTTAATCACTGTGTTGTTACAGGCGCTCATCTCTCAGTGCTAATCTCATGAAGGTAAGAACTGATCCAGGCAACATTATAAGAACTAATTATCCTCAGAGTAAGGCTTAGAAGTAAGTGCAAATTCTAACCTATCTATATACTTATGAATATGCTTATAGTCATATTCTGATAATATTTAGATAAACTGGGGCATTTTATAATTCTAATAATTAGAGTATCATTTGTCTAGTCAATGATATGGACTTAATATACTAGTGAGATAAAATATATAAATGTAAAGGAAAGCATTTTGACTAAAATATTTGGAAAGTTTCACTTATATAAATTAATAAAAGTTTAGTTGCCGAATACTACTTAAGAAAACAATGAGGTTAGACATGTGACAAGATTTTTAAAAGTATTCATTAACTGATGCAACATTATTATTATGTATAATTTAAGACATACAGCAAAGAATATGGTAATAGGTGGCAATTGTATGATCGACTCAAATTGCCAATGATCAATCTGGAAGAAAATAGAGGTTCGCACAAAGTGCAATGACTTTCAAGCTTATGACCTTAAGCTCTCGACCTTCTGCTTCTACCCATAGAGGGGTGGTCACTCAGAAATAAGTACACTAGCTGGGAACCTGGGACAACCTGCATAAAAGTTTGTGCAAAGTGTTTGTAAATAGGACAGAGAGAAAATGAACAAACATTCAAATATTCACAGATGTAGACGCACACAGCCAGACTAAATATGACTTAATATACTCTCTGGAAGACCCAAAACATGGGTTTGAAAGATTCCAAAAGTGCTCACCTTTGCAGAATATGTGAGGATCCATGTAATTATGAGGTGAAACAACCCTTTTTTCTGATGTCAGTTTCTTTAACCCTCAAGAGATCCTGTGAGGAGATGCAGTTTGGGGGTCCTAACCAAGATGGTGCTGTTTGTTCTATGAGACCTCACTTAATTTAAGGAGAATAACTACCAAGTCCTAACAGAAAAAGATGGAAGACAAGAATATATCATCCAGACATCAAGAAGAGGTCGTCATGGCAGGTCCCTTTGTGCTGAGGTTAGGAGACTTTAAAAGACAAAAGAGACTGCCATAAAAGCCTGATTGCAGCAGATCACGAGATCACAGTGAGAGGTGGGTTTACAGAAGGGGTATGTGATATATACATATTCTAATGGAAGCTCTTACAGGCTTGTTTGCAAGGCCTTACAACCAAGGTATTCAAGGTATAACACAGGACCACGCGTGCGACTCTCACCCCCAGTGTTCACCTGAGGCACACCCAGGCACCTTCCCCAGTGACGTGCTGGCGCACCCTGCGCTGCCTAAAGGAGTGCCCCTCCAGTGCACTCTGCATGAAGGGAAAGCTATTCACGTTAGTAGTCAGAAGGAGTTCAACGCAGGCTAAATGTATATGGCGAATCAAAGCATTTCAGGCTCCCACTGTAAACCCTGTTGCTGTTTTTAAATATCTTGAATTAGTTCTGACCCATAGTGACCCTCTCTCCAACAAAACAGCACTGCCCGGGCCAGCACCATCCTCACAATTGTTTCTAAGTTCGAGTCCATTGTTGCAGCCTTACTGCGTCAGGCCATCTTGTGGAGAGACTTCCCCTTGTTAGCAGGCCCTCTGCGTTAGCAAGCCTGGTGTTCGTGTCCAGAGGCTGGTCTCTCCTGATGACACGCCCAAAGTATAAGAGAAAGTCTCACGTAGCATGTTTCTAAGGGCTCTTCTGGCGATACTTCTTTATTGTGGTAGCTCAGGGTACTTTAGACATTCTTCCCAGCACCACAATTCAAATGCATCTACATGGATCTCTCTTGATAGATCTATCATGAAGTATACTGTGCTCTGTGATAGGCTAATAATAGTGTGTTCAGATGGATGTACTTGCTCTTCAAAAACCTTTTATATGGGTCATCAGGGCACGCTGCTCTCTAAGGAAAAGTCCTCAGTGGTATGAGTCAGACACATTAGATTCAAGTTCTGACCTGTGCTCACTTCTCCACCTGTGTTCATGGGAGAGAAGGAGGTCTCAACATCTCATGAGTCAGATGCTTTATCTTTGCCAAAAGAGGGAGGGTACTTTGACTTATGTTTCTGCAAGCAATACCAAAAATTAAAGGAGGCAAATCTGTTGGGATGGCAAACGTGGCCAGTGTTCACTAAGACAGTATTCTCAAAGCTTTGCAGATGATAGTTAAATTTATCAATTCCAAACATACAAAATACCAATGTATTTTAATGATTAGCTTTAACAGACAAAATCTTTCATAGATTAAATGCTATGAAGTTTTCTAAATGTTAACTTTCAATCTCTGTACTAATCCTGTGATTGAGCACCTTTCTGAGCTAAATACGTCTCTAGAGTCTTCAAAGTCCTCATGATGGAGCTTTTTCTGCTCTTTATGTGGTCTGACTTCAGCCTTACCACTTTGTGAAAACTTCAAGGCCCTCCTCTTAAACATCTAATAATATCCTATGAGATCTGACCCTCAGAGTCTTTCCTGGTACCTCTTGCATCAGACTGTCATCTAAAATCCATTACAAAAAGTACGCCTCTTGTTCTCTCTATTACACATGACTTTTGTTTTTCTTTCACTTGTTCAGCTTCCGAAGGAGGTCCTGTCTTACCTGCACATGTACATTAAGATATACCCATTAGCAATGGAAATTTAAAAATATATATATACGTATATAGGTTTTTTGTTGTTAAAAATGCTTATATAGGTCTACATTGGTACAAGGAAATATTCTTAAATATTTTATAATATCTTGTTTGAAAGTTGGACAGTTGGTGGGGAATTATATCGGCTTCCCTTTGAAAGTAAACAATAACAATTGCTTTGAAAAAGCCTGTGCCTACAAAGAAAACTTGAAGTTGAGCAGGTTATTTTGTTTTCTCTTCTCATAATATGCTCTCTTGTCATGTAATGTCAGGAGTGGTGTCATAGAAAGAGCCTTTCTTATGAAGTTAGTAAATAAATTTCTATTGATCATGACAGGTAAGCTAACTTCCGGGTTTCTCTATTCTCATCATCATAGGAGTAAGTTAAACACTAAATCCACGAGGTCTCCTGCAGGAGAAAATCCCCTAATTCCTTTCTGGTTGTCGGTAATGCCATGTGTTTTTGGCCACCCGTGCTGACCTTTTGCACAGCACAATGAAACAGCCCTTGCTGCACCAGCCCCGTAACTGTGCCTGAGCCTGCGCTCCTTGTTGCAGCCACTGGGCCAGTCAGTCTCCTTGAAGATGTTCCTGTTTTTGCTGCCTCTCTACTGTATGGAGCAGGATGTCCTTCTCCAGGGACTGGTCTCTCCCGACAACATGTCCAAAGCATGTAAAATGAAGGCTCCTAGTCTTTGCCTCCAAAAAGCACTTCTTCCAAGATAGATTATTATGTCCTTTTGGCAGTCCATGGTACTTTCAATATTCTTCTCCAGCACCATAATTCAAATGCATCAATTCTTCTTTGTTTCTTTTGACTCAATGCATATGAAGCATTGGAAAATACCAGGCTCTGGGTCAGGAACACCTTAGTCTTCAAAGTAACATTCTTGCTCTTCAACACTTTAGAGGAGTCGTGTGTAGCAGACTTATGAATGCAAAGAGTCTTTTGATATCTTGACTACTGCTTCCATGAGCATTGCTTCTGGATCCAAGCAAGACAAATCTTTTGCAACCTCAACCTCTTCTTCATTTATCCTGATGTTATCTTTTGGTCTAGTTCTGAGGGCATTCATCTTCTCTGTGTTGAATTGTAATCTATCCAGAAGGCTGCAATTCTTGCTCTTCACCAACTAACTGCTCTAAGTTCTCCTCACTTTCACAAAGCAAAGTTGTGTCACCTGCACATCATAAGCCTCCCTTCAATCCTGCTGCAACATTCTTCCTTTTGCATATCCAATTGATTATCATTTTATGACGGTTATTCACCAATACCATTTCATTATTCTCTCCCAGTACCTGTGTGGTCATATAAATGGTATTTTGATTTTTGGCTAAGGTAATAAAGAGTAAGATTTTCTTTAATGGTTAAATGAAAAAATAAAAACAAACTTCAACTCACCGCCATCAAGTAAATTCTAGTTCATGGCAAACATTTGGTTAGTGGTTGGCTATTGGGATGGTAACCGAAAGGTCAGTAGTTTGAAACCACCAGTCGTTTGGCAGGTGAAAGATAAACGTTTCCACTTCTAAAAGAGTTACAGTCTTTGAAAACCATAGGGGCAGTTCTAACTGATCTTACAGGGTCATTTGGAGTGTAGTTCAATAATTTTCTTTTAAGAAGACTTGATGGTTTCATCTCTGAGGACAAATGAATGAGAATACTGAAACCATACCCACTGCTCTCACATCCATTCTGTTCATTTGTGACCTTATTAGACAGAGTAGAGCTGCCCGTTCGGGTTTCTGAGATATTTTCCCATGAGTAGACAGCTTCTTCCTTCTCCCTTGGAGCAACTGGTGGATTCAAAATGTTGATCTTGTGGTTAGCACCTCAATGCATAGCCCACTATGCCATTACAGTTCCTTGAAATGGGGTGATTTTCTGCACATGTGTATTTGTATCTTAACTGTAGCACTGTGGGGCTTATTTGATATAATGAACATATTTGTTTTTAGTATATCCATTGGAGCCCTGGTGGTGAAGTGGTTATGCTTTGGGCTTCCATCACATGTTGGCAGTCTGCAACCACCGACAGCTCTGGGGGAGAAAAACTACACTTTCTACTACCGTAGACAGTCTCGGAAACCCACAAGGAGGTCACTGCGAGTCGGTGTTGCCTCGATGTTGGGGAATTTGGTCTCACTTTATTGCACCTTCTAGCTTACACTTAGAAGTAATTATGCTTTGATTTTTATTGCTTTTATTCAGAATGGCAAGTAAAATTTGATTATAAACATAAATAGTAGCATTATTAAATGTTTATCATAATACCATATATGCTAGAGCATAAGCCGACCCAAATATCAGCCGGGACACCTAATTTTACCACAACAACTGCATTAAATGTGCTGAAAGACTTGGCTGATACATGAGTATATATGGTAATATTTTCTCAATGCAGTGGTCTCTACTACTGGCCTACTCAATATCTGTTCTATTCTTCATTCTTAACAAGGTCTTGAGATTCTGAAAGGCAGTGGCATGACTGGCTGTTTAAAAACCTCATTTTCCCAGACTTTTGAGTGCACCGATATATCTGATGCAGTCTGTTTAATGAGCTCCAGGTGAAGAGCCTTCCGGAGAGGTATCCTATGGGAGACCACTCCCTTCCTGGACTAGAAGAGCAGGCCGTCAAAGGAGGAACCCGTTGTGCCCCTTTGTTTTGACCCTATCTTCTCAACTGGAAAACACATTGAAGTAGCTAGTTAATTGTGCCAACCTGGTCGATAAACACAGGTGAGGTGAATTGAAGGGCGTTGGGATACATGGCTAGGTCCGCCTTGCCTTTCGAGTTCTGGGTCTCTTGCTTTGTGATAGTCAGACCAGGGTGCAGCTGCTTTAGCCAGTTCCCTGCTTTTGCTTGCAAGGCTCACTTCCTCACTTTCTGCAAGGACATCCCTGAGGAGAAGCCACATGGACCTACCGTGTCACAGCCCTGGGTGCTGGAGTAGCCGTGTGGAGAGCCCTGCAAGCACTGAGATGCTTACACTTTCACTGACGTGGCTTTCCTCCTGCAGTCGGCATCATTGAGTGTGTTTTGTGAGATGGAAGAGGACTTTGTGGATCAGTGGTGGACATAAGGGTTAATGTTGGACTTGTGGGCTTGGGCAGCACTGGGTTGGTATGTTTTCTTGATGCACACTTAACCTTTATATATAACTCTCTACCAGATGTCCAGCTTTTGCGGGACAGTCCCAGTTTTTAAACAAATTATCCCGCATCCAGCGGCATTTTTAAAAAGTCCTGATTTTTGGAAAGAATACACGACAATGTAGGATATATGGTTTTTGGCTGCCTTGTGGGTATTTCACCAGGATATATGAGTTTTATCAATGGCGTCCCGCTTTACCACTATTAAAAATCTGGTCACCTACATGAGTTTCTCTGGATTTGTTTCTCTAAAGTACCCAGGCGAACACACACATCTTGCGATCATAAAGCTAAAAGCCACAACCAGGGAGACAGGAACAGAAAGAGAACTGATAGTATTTCTGAGCTCTTGCATGCCTACCATCAGTTGTCTCCCTATGTGAGACAAATTAATCCTTCACCTAAGTCAGCTTGTTTGGTCTTCTGCCACAAAGAGTCAAACATAACCTCGTTTTAGCTGATTCACTACCATTAATTATCTGGTCATCATGCTAGACACATCTATGTATTTATATAACTTTTGCAATGTTTCTATATGGTTATAATGGAAGGGATTATTTTCTTCATTTAACAGGTAATGCAAGTGTTATTTCAGACATTGCAAAGGCAAGATGTGAACTTCAATGTCTGGTGCACTTCCCTGAATTCTGTCATCTCTCTGATGATACGGAAATAGTCTACTAGGAGCCTATGCTGTCGCTGAATATATTTTATAGAAAGTTGATGGACAGTCTCAGATTACCAGCCCTTCGACTATTATTCTTCTGTTTTCAAATTTATAAATCATTTTATTGGGGGCTCTTACCACTCTTATAACAACCCATGCATCAATTGTATCAAGCACATTTGTACATATTTGCCATCATCATTGGTTTCTGTGTCTTTGTGTGTGTGTGTGTGTGTGTGTTTCCAATACTGTATATTTCAATTCATGGGTAGTAGTCAAGAAAACTTGGGATTAATATTAAGACAGCACAAAATTCATTAGCATATATGTGATACTATTATACCATAAAATCATCACAGGGGTATGCCCCCTTGCACACTGATCCCTTAAATCTGAAGTAATTATTTCACAGTTACCATGAGGAAGCTATTTCTCTGTTGATAACAATTTGCTTCGGTTTCCTAACATTCGGGCTTTTTTTGATCATTTTATTGGGGGCTCATACAACTTTTATCACAGTCTATACATATATCAATGTGTCAAGCACATTTGTACATTCATTGCCCTCATCATTCTCAAAATATTTTCTCTCCACTTAAACCGTTGGTATCAGCTCCTCATTTTTTCCTCCCTCTCTGCTCACCCCTCCCTCATGAACCCTTGATAATTTATAAATTATTATTATTTTGTCATGTCTTACACTATCTGACATCTCCCTTTGCCCACTTTTCTGTTGTCCATTCCCAAGGGAAGAGGTTATACTTGATCCTTATAATCTGTTCCCCCTTTGTACCCCACCTTCTCTCCACTTTCCAGTATCGCCACTTTCACCACTGGTCCTGAAGGGATCATCTGTCCTGGATTCCCTGTGTTTCCGGTTCCTGTCTGTGCCAGTGTACGTCCTCTGGTCTAGCCGAATTTGTAAGGTAGAATTGGGATCGGATAGTAGTGGGGAGGGAGAGCATTTACGAATTAGAGGAAAGTTTTATGTTTCATTGTTGCTACACTGTACACTGACTGGCTCGTCTCCTCCCCATGACCCTTCTGGAAGGGGATGTCTCATTACCTACAGATAGGCTTTGGGTCTCCACTCTGCACCCCGCCTCATTCACAACGATATGATTTTTTTTGTTCTTTGATGTCTGATACCTGATCCCTTTGACACCTCGTGATCACGCAGGCTGCTGTGCTTCTTCCATGTGGGCTTTACCGACCACTATTATATAACACAGAATTTCCATATGTGAAGCCAAAGGGAAAGGGAAACCTTTAGTTTGAGTACATTGGGATGCATTGGAATGGCCATTTTAAGCATGTGAAACAAATGCTTATCTTGACGTACTTTTGTGATGGTTCTTTTTGTAATAAAAATATAGATTCCTTTACAACTGCCCATCAAAATCTCCACTTGTAACTGCGAGTTTTAAACATTCCTCATAACAATCTCCATTTCTTCTTCCATGCTTACTAGTATCTGGGTTGGAGTAGGGGCTAGTACTGTAGGTAAAAGTTAAAAAATGAAATTCATCTCCAAAGAAGCAATAAATGGCCTTGAGTCAGGTCCGAAGCTGAGGCAGGAGAAAGGGAGTTCTGGATAATTGGTGGCGGTGGGGGGGTGGGTCCCTGCACAGGAATACAAGGGACAGGAAGACAGGTGATGACACAGCTTTTCTGTGGATTAAAATGCCATTTCACCTCCCTGGGTCTTTGTTTTTATTTTAGATTGAGGGTGTCAGACCTGAACTATAACTTCCATCTGTCATATTCTGATACTATGAAATGCTGAAGTGTCTACTTGCATCTCTTTAGCTAAAACTGGAGAATGCCTTTATTATCTACTCAAGATATTGTGTTCTCTCAAATTCAGAAGTTATCCGTTGTCTTTTATTCCCTCACTTTCTTCCAAAATGTACACTGACATACTGAATTTTTCATAATCTCTTCATATCTTTCTATTCTTGCCACAAGCTGTGTCTACGTCATCATCCTCTCATCCGGGCAACTACAGAAACTTCCTAATATGCTCTCTTGGCTTTCTTTCTTGCCACATCGGAAGGCAGTCTATGCACAGCCACCACAACTGTCTTTGAGAAACATAAATAAGACTCGTTACTTTCTTGACTGAAATCAGCTCTAAACCCCTCACGCCCTTCCACTTCATTTAGATTAGAACCTAAATATATTATCATGAATTTGATCACGATCATCAATATGATCAGGTTTCTTCTGGTCCCCTTTTCTTGCTTCCTAAATTCTAGACCTCCTATCTCTTTTCCAACGTCTTTAATATTCCTTTTCTTTTGCCCACTAACCCTTGCATTGCCGCTCTCCATGTAGTGCTCTGGCACCGGCCACCGCTTGCTCCCCCTCTTCACATCTCAGCTGTTGTGACTTTCCCTTATCCTGCATTCTAAATGACACTTGTATCAAACATCCAGCTGAGTTACACTCAATTAATATTGCTCTTCCAGTCCTAATCCCTTATGTGGTAAGTGATAATTCTGGAATTCTGGATATAACTCTGACCATAGTCCCATTTTGGAAGGCATTATCTTACAATGAACCGGAGAGGGGTGAATTGGACCAAACTTTTTGTTTAATATTGATCTTGTTTACCGTTCCTTGCAATGGATGTAAAGAATGATATATAGTCCATGGTGGTGAATATATTATTATACTGCAATGAAGGGTTATATGTAAATTCGATTCCACTGTTCATATTTGATGTAGCTCCCAAAGATGGTCTTTCCCTGAATGAGACTGGTAAGAAGGTAGGGGAAGATGATAATCAGATTCACCAATATAGTGTGAACAGAATTTACTGCAATGCTGTCCTGCTGCATGTGAAATCCCCTCTGAGAAACAGGGGTGGTTCTCACTGGCAAGAGCCAGGACTAGAGAATGTCCTCCGGACCCAGCCTGGCCTACCCGTGTCAGACCTTCCGATTTTGACTGAACACCACCTGCCACCACATAAAACATGTGCTCAGTGCATTTCGATGAGTTTCTATGGGACTCTGCTATGTTTCCCAGAACCCAGAAACTTGAGGGAATAGACTCAGTTGTGGGAGGAGTTAAGGTAGAGGGACAGAGCAGAGTAGCATCTCCAAAGAGTTGGTCATTTGGGACCTTCTTCAGTTGCCAACACCTTGGGACTAGTTTGGTATTCTTACAAAAGAAATTATTACCAACAGTTATAATTCTTTTTTAATGGAAGTTTTCCCCTAGGCATAATAAAATACCCTGGTAGTATGATGGGTTGTGCATGAGGTCTTTAATACAAGGTCTGCTGTTCGAAACCCTCAGGTGCTCTGTGGAAGGCAGATGAGGCTTTCTCCTTCTGTAAAGATGTACTGCCTTGAAACCCTAAAGGACAGTCTTGTGCTTTGTCCGATAGGGTGGTTATGAATCAGAATTGATTCGACAACAATGAGTTTGGTTTTTGTGCGTCAACAAAATACTTGCCTATAGCTGAAATATTGAGTCAAGATGTGAAGAATTCTTAGATTTCTTTATGCTCTGTTGCCATAATGTGATCTAAGCTTTATGTGGTTAGGGGCCTGTCTCTTTTCTTCAGAGAAACGGAATATTACTTAAAGCAAAGTTTGGCCCCAGTGAGAGGCCTCATCAATAGTTATTGAATAAGTGAATGAGAGTCCAGAAATTGCCATAAACAAAATCACCCTCGGGAGTATAAGCAGTGCTTATGGATGCCGCAAACCTGTCGATTGCATACCTAGGAACTAAAACCCAAGCCATGAGCATCTAATCGATTCTCACTTACAGTAACCCCTTGGAACAGAGTGGAACTGTCCACGATCTTTCTGAAGCTGTAGTCCACATGGCAGCAGATCATGACGTCTTTGTTTGCACCACTGGCCTATTTGTTAGCCATAGAGAACTTTAAGCAGTGTACCACCAGGCTCCCACTAGAGAGGGAGACAAGGAGTTCAACTGGTGACATGTGTAAAAACATGTTGCAATAGCTAATAGGTTGTTGTATATACATTTACTACTAAAAAAAAAAAAAGCTTGGGAAAGCACACAGAGGAGCAAACAGGTTGGAACCAAAGAAAGCTGTGAATACTTGGTAGGAAATTTCAGCATTTTTACTTTCTGCCATTTCTAATCTATGATAATAATCGACAGCAATCTAGTCTTTGACCGAACACTGAGCATATAGACAATTTCAACTGCCCATTGAAAGATGACCTGATATCATGAAATAATAAATTATTCAATTGCTAAGAGCAACCATTGTTGTATGTGTATTTTAATAAAGATGATAAATAATGAATGCCAATATTTATCCCATCGTAACAATATACATTCAAATTTAATGAATGTGAAAATAGTCCATGAAACAAAATTCAGTCACTGATAGCCATCTGCCTTAGATCATCTCAGAATTGATCTCACCTTCAAGTGAGTCCTCACCAAGAATGCCCAGAATGGCACACCACCCTAACGTATTGAAAACACTGACAAGAAAATGGGAACTAGCAAAATATCTTATCTGTCAATTAAATAACTGTAGATTCATGATTAGATTACAGCAATTTAAAGGCTTTGTGTTTACTATCAATTGAGATTTGACAGCTGTTTATAAAATATTTACACTCTGATTTCAGTCACATTGAAAGCACTTTGGGGTATTTGTATGATGATAATTATATGTTAGGAAAATGTTTAAGAATTTGAAGTTAATCAGTTGGTGCAAAAATGTTTTGTTTTTTGTTTAAGTTAAAAAGGAAGGACACCCACTTTGCTGAAGAATATACTTCTGATGAGAGTCAGAAGAGACACTTGTGATTTAAAGACATGCTATAGTTGACCCTTGAAAAACACAGGTTTTTGCTCTGCTACACCAACTTGGATTTGTGAAATGTAAAAACCTCTTTGTAATGCTAATTATGCCATGTGGACATTTCAGCTCTCTAGTAAATTCTGTGTAGCAGTAAAATGTGATCAATCATATCTAGCTTACATTTTTCATGTTCCGTGGGAAGCAGGGTGCTTGCTGCAAGTGCCCTCAAGTCGAGAAAAGTCATGACGTCATAAGCAGTTGAGTTGGTTCATAGGAACCCAGTTGAAGGACTATTGCAAAAAGGGAAAGGAAATCATGAAGTCATCACTCAATCTATATGAGCTGGCATGAAAGCCATGTACTTATTAAAAACAATTACATTGGCATATAACTCACATATACAATCAGTAGTTCACTCATATTAAAAAGAGTTGTATCATCATCACCTCAATCAACTTTAGAACCTTTTCTTTTTCCTTGTTCTCACCATCAGCAGATCCTCATTCCCCAGCCTTCCTTGCCACACCCACCAAGAAACCATCGACGCAGTCACTGTCTCGATCGCTTGAACTATTCTGGGTTTCACATACAGAACAACACACTACGAAGAAAAAAAAGAAAGCCAATGACGTGAAAACCTTGCTACCATGCCAAATGAAGTAGGAAGAGGATTCTTGCAGATGCACTTAGGTTCAAGATTAACACTTTGTCATATGATCTCCCCTTTTAACCTTCATCTTTTGGGTAAATACCTATTTATCTCATATTGGCAAAGCAATATGTGGGTATTGTATATAATTTATATAACATACAAAATATATGTCAGTTGAGTATGTTGTCAGTCAAGCTTCCAGGCAACAGTAGCTCTAGTTGTTACGTTTTTTGGGAATCAACAGTTGTAAGTGCATTGTTGAGTCAACAGAGGTTGTGCAGGGAGAAGTGGCATGACTGACATCCCCAACCTACTTTATTGTTTAAGGGTCAACTGTATATATAATGTGAAAAAAGCAAACCAACCATTGTCATAAAGGGATTCTGAATCATGTTTCAGAGTAGAACTGTGATGCATAGGTTCCTTGGTTATACACTGTTGGGAAGCAGATCATTAACCTTTCATGTGATGTGCTGCGTGATAGACTTAAACCACCAACAATCCAGTTCCAAATGGAGCACGAGTCATTTGAGACGTCCAGGGACCAAGTAGATCATGAAGGGATTTCTTCTCTAGACCTGTCTCTATTTTAGCCTTCCTTAATCAGCTCTGCCTGAATGGAGGATTTTCATCTTTTCTCACTTCATGGGACAAGTATAAATGGTATTATTTGTTTGGTAAACTGGACTAGGTTGAATGGATGTAGAGGCTAATATCTTGGGAAGTATGGGAATTCCGGAACCTGAATTCATCGAGAACCTGTTCGTTGACCAACAGGCAGTCATAAAAGAGAAAAAGGGAGGAGCGTATGTTTAAAATTTGGATAGGTGGGTGTCATGGTTGTGTTTTCTTTAGCACACTTAGTTGATTTATATGCTGAGCAAATCAGGTGAGAACTAGACAATATGTAAAAGAATGCACCATCGGGTTGGACTCTTCTGGCATTTGAAATACCAGTGACATAGCTTTCAACGTCACAGCAACACACAAGCCACCACAGTGTAAGAAATTATCAGACAAGTAGCGAAAAAGAGAAAGGCCTCCGAGGAGTTGGATTGCCCTCGTGGCTGCAACGTTGGGCTCAGCATAGGGGCAATGGTGAAGGCGGGGCAGGACTAGGCAGCGTTGCGTTCTCTTGTGCACCAGATTACTAAAGGCTGATGGCACCAGGAACCAAAGTGCAGCCTCTGATTCCGAAGGATTGCATCTGGGCTCTGTTGTGTATCTCTGCCACACCCTCACATGAAGTTGACACTGAAACACAGTGAGCAGCGAAACAATAATGAGCAGGAGCAGACAGAGGTGCATGGTTCAGGCTCAGAGTGATATTGGGGAAAATACCCGCTTGAGATGGCGGAGAAGTCTGAACGTCATTGACACCTAAGCTCACCAGGCGATACCAGCCGACTTTCCCGTCTTCATGTCCCGTCCATACTCACCACCTTTCCAGAAACGGGGGTGGCCCGGACCCCACTAAACGCCTGCCTCCTGGCTGAAGCGGAGGAGTCACCTACACAGGAGACGACTGCTGAGGCGCTGCCTGCCACACTGACCTCCGAGGAGTTTTATCTCTCCGCTGCACCCTGGGGAGCTATGGCACCACATGGAGGAGGAAACCCCAAAGTAGGCTCAAACACGCACAATAGAACCAGTTGCTGTGAGGCAGTTTCCAGTGGGTCACCACGCACAATAGAACCAGTTGCTGTGAGGCAGTTTCCAGTGGGTCACAGTGCAAATGCACTGCGCAGAGTTGTCAATAGCTGATTTATCACCTCCCTTCTAAGGCACCTGGGGGCAAGCTCAGACTTTAGCAGTACAGACAGCACATTAACTATTTGGCTCCACCCAAGTTCTTCAAATGCCCAATAGGAGGAGAGAATCAAATGATTTTCTAGCAACATTGATATACAGTATATTAGAACAGACTAAATGGCACAATTAAATGTTACATAATTGATCCATAATAATAATAAGCCACATTTCATCTTTTTTTTCTTTATTTTATTTTTTAAAAACATTTTACTAGAGGCTCATACAACTCTTATCACAATCCATACATATACATACATCAATTGTATAAAGCACATCTGCACATTCCCTGCCCCAATCATTCTCAAAGTATTTGCTCTCCACTTAAGCCCTTTGCATCAGGTCCTCTTTTTGTCTTTAAAAAGATTCTTTTAACTAAAACAGGAGAAGAAAGAAAGAAAGAAAGAAAGAAAGAAAGAAAGAAAGAAAGAAAGAAAGAAAGAAAGAAAATCAAAACCAGGATAAAAACTTGGCTTCTCAGTTGGAGTAAATCAGCTAAACGGCATCTAACAATTACCTGATGTACAAAACAAAAAACAAAATAGTATCAATGTGAGCATCATAAATAGAGAAATCTTATATAATGGATTCAATTACTTTTTAAAAACAGAAGAACTGCCACTGAAAACCTGGAATAATTTGACAAAGTAAGATAAGTGATTAATTTCAGATAAATCCAAGTTTGAAGCTTGTAGGTGATGCCTTTCTAAACAAAATATAGCATTTCATACAGATCTATAGCATGAAACTTAAATTACTCTGCAATAGAAATGAGAGACATCATTGCCCCACAATGATAGTTTCATCATGAAAGTGAAAATTAGACATACAATGGTCTACCAAATAGCTCACAGTATAAATGCCATGCAAACATCAAAAGAAATAAATTCAAAGCAGGTATAAAAATGCCTTGAAAATAGGTCTTACAGCATAACATATGAGAGGGGAAAAACTGTAAAAGCTCTATATTTGTATCAAACTTAAGAAGAATATAAAATACACATTTGCACAGTCATAATGATAAACCATATCCAGCTTTGCTATGTCCTTTCAGAAAAGTAGCTCTTAAATTCCTGTTGCTTGTTTCTGATCCAGTCGAGATGAGCAGCACTAGAGCTTTCATCCACGCATGCTCTTGCTTTGAGGAGCTTACACTGCAGTTTGAGGACGAGCTGCATATACATTTTACGATGTTTCAGGCACTAAATATAAGGGCAGATGTGATGACATCATGCTCGATGTTTTTACCATAGGCATGTCCTTATTATGTTTGACGGTGTTAAAAAACCTTGAGGCTTTATTAAAGTACTCGGGAAAATGGTGCATGAGTTATGTGGCAAGGTACAAGAGAAGGAGATATTATTATATGTTTGGGGACTTGGAGGACAAAAAGCTATTACTCTGTAGGAAAGGGGAGACATATAATGAGACTTGGAAAAGAGCAACATGACACAGAGAAAAAGACATAGCTATGAGGAGGCATAGCCCTGAGGAGGAGTTCATGTGACGCCTTCTGATTATGCGGTGTGTGGATGTAGTGGGAACCTGTATTTCTAAACGACCTTGAGTTTAATCTGAAGAGTAGCAGAATATCATTGGAGCATTTTGGACAGAGAAAGAACTTGAAGAAAGCAAGGTGGAAACTGTATGTAAAAATACACTGGAGTGGAAGAATATGTAGAGACGTCACTTTTTTCAAGGAAGCAGAGATTAGGCATAAAGAAGGCACTCACTAATATATGAGGGTCGAGAGGAGAATAAGTCTCATAACCCCACAGAAGCCCAGATGCTAATTTTATTACATATTGTGTTTGTTCTCCTGTATTTTCAAAAGTCCAGATGCTAATTTTATTACATATTGTGTTTGTTCTCCTGTATTTTCAAAAGTACTTATTTTGATTATTTGCCTACCATATGCAAATATAAAAGGGTTCCAATCATAAAGACAAAGAATTACAACTTCAATCTATATTCCCATTGCGTGTCTCTTTCTTCCCTGTTCCTGCTACCTCCTCGTCCCCATTTCCTGCATCGGCTTCCTTGTTTACCTTTCCTTTCTCAATCCTCTACAGTTTGATTTTTTTATTTCACCACTTTGCTCAAACTGAGTTTGCCAAAATGAGCACGTATCTCCTAGGTGATAGATCCAAATATTGATTATGTCTGAACTTCCTTGACTTCTCTGCATTTAGAATTTTTCTCCTTCCTTGGATTCAAAATATTTTCCTTCTCCCGAGTCACCCATACCCCATCTTTCCCTTTTTAAAGTTCATATTTTCCTTTTCTTTTCTTCTGCTGAATGCAAATATGCTAATCTCTCACCTCACCAGCTTCATAATTCTTATCAGACTTAAATCATGACTTTTATTTAATGTAGTGTCTGTTAAACCTATGTTTCAGCCTTGACCTCTTCCAGTTTTTTACACTTTTATATTCCACCAGACAACTCCATGAGTTTCCAAATGTCGAAATGGAACTCCTTTACCCCTAATTTTTATCCACCAAAGAAAATATGAAAATATTAACTATATGTTTGTCTTAGGTTGTCATTTGGACAACCACGATTGCAGAAAGTTTGATCCAAAGCCCGATGATTTTGAAGACCCAATGCTGGGATAGCAATGTCGTGCTTCTTGCCCTACCGGGTTTCAGCTTTAAGTCCAAAGGAGCATTTCAGTCCCCTGATCTGCAGCAGGTGTATGTCAGCTAAAGTCCAGCTCACTTAGAGCTGTTTCAACGTCAGATCCTTCTGGGGTGGCCTATGAAGAATTCTGTACACTTCAAAGCACAGAATTTAAACCCAGGAAGTCTATATCACAAGACCTGGCACATCAAGGGTAGAAAAGTTGTTCAGTCAAATAATTGATATTATATTTCAAGAATTATAATAAAAATTAATAGGCATAGTAAAAATATTTTAAAGAGGAAAATCAGAGAGAGAAGAGAAAGAGGTAATGGGTGGGGGGAAAGATGGAAGACTAACAAACAGTTGCTACTGTGGCAGTGTGGCTGCCATGCCTACTAGTGTGCTGCAAGCAGAGTGGCTGAAACACAGTTGGAGTGGGTGCCTTATGGGCTGGTATCACGTAGGCAAGTAGCATGAAACCTGAGTGGGTGGCAAATGAGGGTGAATTGGGCAGTGTGGTTGGCAGGGGCAGGCCTGGCAATGTGGGAGGGAGGTGGGGTTAGGCTGGACAGCACATGTGAACAAGGAGGGACAGTGTAGCTTGGGCTGTGGAAATCCCTTCTGGGGAGAAACCTCCAGGCTGGGTGTCCAACAGGCCTTGGTGGGAGGTTTGCTGGCAGGTGGGGTCTCTGTTCTGGGATAGGGGTGCACTGGGTGGTAGGAGCTATTAATTATCTGAGAAGACCCATCAGTGCCTGCTGAGGTGGGTTCCGGGATTGGGCTTGAGAGAGTGGTTCCAGAAGAGGAGCGGCTCCTTGCTGTGGGTCAGAGGGCACAGTGGTGGGGATTTGTAACAGTGGTGGGGATTAAAGGGTACATGAGCCCCAGGGTTTCTGGTTAATCCAGAAAGGAAGACACTGGCGCAACTTCCGGTTATGACATGCACCATGTCTGTCAGCAGAGCTCACGGATGTCCATGGTGGGCTACCTCCCCTCCCCCCCTGCTTGCCCTTTCCCACGTAAGCTCCACTGAGCTTTGAAATTGTTCCTCTAGTTTGCAAGGAGACAAGTTCTTCCAGCGAGCTGGTTTGGTTTTGTTTCTTCTCTATTCTCCGAGGAGAAGGCCCATCCGTATTTGTTAGATGATAGCCATCTTCCCAGAAGTCCCAGCCCTCAGAGAATTAACCATTTTATTGTTTGAAGCAACCAATTTCCCATTCCTTTAAAAACAAAGACTAAACCCTCTTTTCATTAGCAAGACATAAAACATATCTATTTGTTATTCTGAAACATCAGCTCTGACATTTACTAATTTCTGCTATATTCTGTACATTTAAATACCCACTTTGATGTCATATTCTCTCTCTCCCTCAAGCTTGCTGAATTGCTCCTCTTACTAGATCATTAATTAACCTTAATATGCATATAGAATAAGGCTTCTTTCCCCTTTATCTCCAAGACTAAATTAACTTGCCTTTCTAGGTGCTCTTAGGAAACCCTTACTTTAGAGGTGGTTCATTCTATGTTGGGGTTGTCCATGCACATATTTCTATGCCTTTCTATTCTAGAATTTCTTGACAATCAAAGGCCTCTCCAAAGAGGATTTATCATTACGTGGGAGTGATTGTGACAGGACATGACTAAAAGGACAAAAATGAGCAGTTCGATCCATAATGTGTAGACAACAAAAGGAAATGAGCGGTAGACTGTACCAAGTATATGTATAGAAGTCACCCTGAAAGTAAAAGCTCATAATCTGAGACTGCTAGCATCGCTGAAGCCTGAAGTAGGGAACGCAAAAGTGAATATGATGATAACAAAGAAAATGTAAGCATTTGTTAAAATGAAATGAGTGGGAAATTAAGCCCTTTTTGGGACGTTAAGCTTTTTGTGGATTACTTATGTGGATTGGTTAGAAAGAGTCCATAGTGAAAAAGACATAGAGAAAAGACTTGAATAAAAATGTGTTTCTAGCAGAACCTAAAGAAAGAAGATCTTCGATCTCAAAAATGAACAAAATACAGAAGGGAAACACAAATCAGTGACGTGAGAATTTGATATCATAACATTGATATATTCACACATTTTAATGAAAGTTTTGTTTTCATTGATGGCCTGGTGTCTATTTGTGTGTGCGTATAATAGGAGTGGCTGGATGACACCAAAACTAAGTACTCAACTTCAAGCTGAAAAAAAGAGTTTTAAACTAACCAAAGGTTTCTTGCATGCTCTTCCAAAAGGTAACAGTCTTGAACCCCCCCCCCCCCCAGAGGTGTTCTGCTCTGCGCACATAAAGTGTCCTTTAGTCCAAATTCACCAGCTGCACCTAAGAGCAACTCTCAGTGTTGTTAAGTGTCATCAAGTTGATTCCAACTCATAGCAGCCTCAGAACAAAGCACTGCCGAGCCCTGCACCTCTCTTGCCACTGTTACGTTTGAGTCCATTATTACGGACAAGTCAGGCTCTCTCCTCGAGGGTCTTCTAATTTTTCCCTAAGTTTCTACTTCAGCAAGAATGAATTCTGATTTAGCCTGAGTTGTCTATAGAGAAATAGATAATAGATAGATAGATAGATAGATAGATAGATAGATAGATAGATAGATAGATAGATAGATAGATTGATAGATTATATATAAAGATAAAGAGGTTTATCGCGAGGAAATGCCTTGGACTTACACATGCATGCTCAAAGACCATGAGTCAGATTTCAGGCTAGCTGCTTCTCTTAACCCATAGAGCTAAAGGAAATGATTGACCCAAGATTGACAAGTCTGATCTTAGGCTTCTGGCTGCAGATGTGAATGAATTCCATTTTGGCAGATAAATAAGTGTCAATAACTTCCAGGATTGGCAGGCTATATGGCAGCACAGTGGCTCATGTTCAAAGAGCTGATGATCATAAAATGAACCAAATGTTAGATCCAGACCTAAGAAAAACAAAGCAAGCTTTGGCACAGTGTCCATATTCACTGGAAGCACACCATCCACCTGAGGTGTGTTCTTTTTAATCAGAGATTAAATCATGGAGTTAATTTCCACATACCAGATTCATCCTGGGGAAATACTATGTATTATCTGTTGTGTTTGTCTGAGCACTTCAGAGAAACAAATCCACAGAAACTCATGTATAGGAGAGAGTTTTATACAAAGGTTAAGTGTGCATCAAGAAAACATTCCAACCCAGTGCTGCCAAAGCCCACAAGTCCAAAATTAACACATTAACCCATATTTCCAACACAAATACACAAAGTCCTCCTCCATCTAACAGAACAGATGCAATGATGCCGACTTCAGGAGGAAAGCCAAATCAGTGAATGTGTAAGCATCTCAGTGCTGGCAGAGGTCTCCACATGGGTGCTCCAGCACCCAGGGCTCCACTGGGGTAGGTCCATGTGGCTTCTCCTCAGGGATGTCTTGCAGGAAGGGAGCCTTGCAAGCTAAAGCAGGGAACTGGCTAAGGCAACTGCACCCTGGCCCGACCCTCAGAAAGCAAGAGACTCCAGAACTAGAAAGGTGAGGCTCACCAAGCCATTTATCCTTCCACCCTTCAATCAACCCCACATGTGTTTATCAGCCAGGTTGGCACAATAAACTCACTCATCTGCCAACTAATAAGAATTCTGGCCCAACCAATTTGGCACATTAAGCTAACTATCACAATATCCTTCTTTAGGGACAGTTATCTACTGATAATGTGTCAGAAATACATGAGATAAAGTCTTAATATCCTTGTTTCAAAGGAGCATTCTGGCTGTAATTCTTCCAACACAATTTGTTCATTGTTCTGGCAGTCCATGGTACACTCAATGTTATTTTAAACCATCATAATTCAAATGCATCAATTCATATGCATATATGTATATATATTTCTTCATATTCGAATGATATGAGTAGTACAATGTTTATTATTGATATTTGGAAAAATAGAAAAATGCAAATGATTAGAAATGAGTTTAAAAATAGAATGGGAGATAAAGACGTGGCGACAGCTAGTATGGAACATTATGAAGCAAACGTGCTTTTAAAAAGCAGAACAATTTTGTGGTAGCAGTTGTTGTAGGGCAGGGCAATTAGAACTGTGAGTCAACTGAAGGCAGTTGAAAGCTGTGCTGGTGAGGGTGAATGGAGACAATGGGGACAAAGAGCGCACGCTAACCAACATGGGCAGCCTGAAAACAACAACAAAGGTGGACCAGAACATGGTAAGTAGTCCCTAGGTATGTTCAAGGACGGATGGTCGGGAGCATGTGAACAAATGGCAAATTAGTGCTACTTTTTCCCCTAGGACCCCCACTCCTACCATAACCGACTGTCTAACAGGACCCCGTGGAATGTTAGGTTCAGCAAGGTAAACATTTTAAACTGCTGTTTAAAAGAAGAATGGGTTTTTGAAGAAAGAAAACCCTATGAATAGTAACTAAAGTCAAGGGCTTAACACCCAGACAAGCGTCTGCTTGCGCCCTGGCTCTCCAGCTTTCCTTCTAGCAGTGTGCTCCTATCAGAGTCTTTGATGCAGTGGCCAGAGCTCGGCCTCTGGACCCCGCCTCTCCGCTGAAATACTGGCTCTGTAATCAACTGCTCATGCGCGGTGAGTAAGGCACACAGTTCTTGATTACCATGGAGATCAATTTATAGATATGAACCCTCAAGAACACCGAGAAGCACCTAAAATCAAGACTCGTACATGGATCATCTTTATTCAAAGGTGTATTTAGTGCCCATCTCGGATGCTCTGACCCCTGCTGACCCCATGTACGACAGAACAGAGTGTTGCCCTCTCTTCATAACCATTAGTGTGCTCCAGCACAGTGCTTAAAACTGTGTGTTTTAAGTGCATTTTTACGTTAGAAAAATTAGAAGCTCATTTTCCAACACTGTATTAGACAAATTTCTGTTGTGATCCGTGGAGTTTTCACTGGCTAATTTTTGCAAATAGATCACTAGACAAATCTTCCTAATCTGCCTCAATCTGGAAACGTCAATAAAACCTGTCCAACCTGCCATTTGAAATTCCAGTGGCATAGATTCCAGCATTGTCGAAATACACAAATGACCACAATAATAGAAACTGGCAGAAAGGTATTGGTAGTAAAGTTTGTTGTTGTTGTTAGGTGCCATTGAGTTGGTTCAAACCTGAATCAACCCGTGAACAACAGAACAAAACACTGCCCGGTCTCGTGCCAGCTTTACAACTCTCCCTGTGCTGAGCCGCTGTTGTGGCCCCTGTGTCCATCCATCACATTAAGGATCTCCCGCTCTTCTGCAGCCTCTATATTTCCGGTGATGTATAGCAGGTATAATTTAAGCTAAGCATTCGTGTCTAACTATGAAATAGGGACAGCAATACACCTTCCACATATGGATGACATGAGATGGAAAAGAAAGTCCCTAGGCAAAAAAATAAAACTAAAGGAGGGCAAAGTACAATAAAATATCAAGGATGATTTTATTTTGTACCTGTATAAATTCATAAATATCTGAAGAAGATTACAAAAGAAATAATTTGTACATGGAAATTTTTTTAAAGCTCTTATTCTAAGAAAACGGAAGATAATTGAGGCCTGATAATAGCTAAGGGTAGACATTTTGTTTGAAGCTAATGTAATGAAATCTGACTCGTTTTCATGTTACTAAAAGCAAATGGAGATTACTGTGTACGCAGGCATATTTTAGGAAAAATTCTAGAAATAGTAACAGAATTCAAGCACATTTTATGTTAGAAAGTGACATTGATTACCACATTATATTCAAAGGCCACAAATCACAGGTGTGCTTTCAGTTCAAGGATAAGGTTGGGAAAGTATAGAGCAAATATAAACATCGAGATAGTGAAGGCAAATCTGGGAACAAACCTGGTTCATAATAGGAATTAGACACTTGTGGGAATGCAAGTAATTAAGCACAGGTGAGACTGTTTTAAACTGGAACGAGAAAGGTCATGCTACAAACATATATGAAATATCATTTGAAATGAAGCCATAGATGTGCTTCCAGATGAAAATATGCACAGTGAGAAAGAAGCGTGAAGGGTTCTCAGTGAGACATGTCTCTTCACTTTCCCATCTAATACCGTGGCAGTATCAGCATGCTGTCAGGAGTGGTTTTGCAAGTACATGTAATAATGTTTCTAAGAGTTCCCCACCTGCACCTGTGCTGTCACAACTCGTGTTACTATGAACCAGTTCCTTCCTTTTTCTGAGTACCATTTTGCTTCTCGATAAAATGGCATGGCAACATCAGCTGGTGTCAGAATAGTGAAATAGTCTCCAAGAAAGCCTTTTGTAGGTAGATTCCTAGGTTAAGTTCTAAGAAATTGTACTTTTTTTGTTCTTTGCTAAATACTGCCATGAAGTTTGCAAGGCAGATTATATAATCAGAATCAACTCAAGTTGAAAGAAAGAATCACATAAAATGTTGATAGTGGATGGACCAGGAATTATGTATACCTTTTTGTTAGTTTTTTTTGTTTTGTTTTGCTTTTTTATGTCCTCTTTTTACTAAATCTTTTACTTTCTTTTTGTTTTGTCCATTATTGTTGGTTTGCCTACCTATATCAGATAGGCATTACAAGTAAGCCTGAGGGACCAAATGTTCTGGGGGCACTTGGGGCAGGGAAGTAGTAGGGAGGAGACAGGGGAAGGAAGCAATGAGCAAACAACACCATAGACATGGGAACTAGGGAATTAAAATCAACAAGGAACCAGGAAGCAAAGCTATGTATAGAGGTATAAACATAAGTCTGTACATATGTAAACATTAATTCACAAAAATAGAGGTAGTGGCCTATGTACCTATATTTATATGGCAAAACATTGAGGTAGGGGACAGACTTCGGGCCTCTGCTCAATCCCTCACTCAATGCAAAAAGACTTCTGGCTTTCTCTGATGTTCACCCTTCCAGTGCTATCGCTGAAGACAAAATGGGTGCACAAGTAAATGTGGTGAGAAAGTTGATGGAGCTTGGCTATCAAAAGATATAGCATCTGGGCTCTTAAAGGTTTGACAATAAACAAGCACCATCTAGTAGAGAAGCAACAAGTCCACATGGAAGGAGCACACCAGCCGATGTGATCATGATGTATCGATGGGATCAGAAAACAAGCATTAGAAGACCCAAAACAAACAAACAAAAAACATATTGTTGAGAACCAGGGAGGTTAGAGCAGTGACCCAAAGCCATCTGTAGACAATGGGACATCCCCTCACAGAAGGGTCACATGGAAGGGATGAATCAGCCAGGGTTCAGTATAGCATCAATGAAACACACAATATTCCTCTGGTTCTTTGAGGCTTCCTCGCCCCCTACTATCATGATCCCAGTCCTGACTTTCACTTAGGGTTAGTACAGAGCCTGTACACTGGTACAGATAAGAACTCATGGCACATGGAATCCAGGTCAGAGGAACTCTTCAGGAACAGAAATGGGAGTAGTGATACCTGGAACTTAGGGATAAGATGGGGAAAGGAGGGGAACCAATTGCAATGCTAGACACATAATCACCACCACCGCCTGCTGCTGAGGGGTATGAACAAAAGAAACCATGAGGGAAGGGAGACAGCGGTCGGTTTAAGATATGAAAATAATAATTTATAATGTATCAAGGCATCGTGAGGGTGGAGGCAGGCGAGAGAGTAGTTGACACAAAGGGCTAAAATAGACAGTAAATGTTTAGAAAATAATTATGGCAACTTATATACAAATATGCTTGATACAATTGATGTATGGGTTGTTATCGAGCTGTAAGAGCCCGTAGTAAAATGATCTAAACAATAGTATATATTTATGAATTTGGCGTTTTTGGTGTGTTTTTTTTTAATTTAAATCATCTTATCACAATCCATACATACATCCACTGTGTCAAGCACATTTGTACATTTGTTGCCATCTTCATTCTCAAAACATTTGCTTTCTACTTGAGCCTTTGGTATCAGCTCCTCATTTTCCCTCCCTCTTCTCTTCCCCCTACTCATGACCCTTGGTAATTTAGAAATTACTATTATTTTACACATGTTTTACGTCCCCTACTTGAGTATGAAAAGAGAAAGAGATTCTGATTGCAGAGGCACCACATGGATGTCAGATTGTCATACTGTGGTAATGGGTTTTGCTCTCATGTTGGAAGATATACCACCAGATGGACAGAGTTTATTTAGCAGGGCTTCCAGACAGGCAGGCTAGGAAGGAAAACTGAAGATTTACATCTGAAAAGTCATCAATGTAAACCCTATGGATCACAACAGATCCAAATGTTCCCTAGTCTCACCACAATTGAGTACTTGGTTGATAATGGAAAAGTTGGTGGTTCAAACTCACCAAGTACTTCGTGGTAGACAGGTAACTATAATTTCTGGGACATCATTTTACTTTGTCCTGTATAGTTGCTATGAGTTGGGATTGACTTGATGGCAGTTGGTTTGGCTACTTTGGGTACTCATCGTTCACGTGTGAATTGGATAAAAACAGATGTAATTGGGTGGGTAAGTCAGTGAAGACGTTTCGGTGGTCCCGGAAATGTAGTAAGAGCCAAAGCTGCATCTGTGACACTAGGAATGGGAAGGAAAGAGCACTTTGGAACAGATGTCTCTCTAGATTATGTTCGCATTGACTCTTTCATGTCAGCAAGAGGTCTCAAGATTTCAGGAACATAAAATAATCGACTTCATATGGGGCATTGATTTTGCCAAATTCCCTCAGACATTTTTGAGTTGATAGGAATAGAAGTACAAATATACTAATTACTTGTTCTATTTTTATATCTTAGTACAGGGAAAGAGAAAAAAAAGAAGAGTCTATTCGTGTGTCATACTCTGAGACTTATGGTAGTTTGCTAATTATAAGTTCTATTGTAATGGTCTCAAAAGGAATTCATGACTTGAACCAAGTATAGAAAAAGCTCCCAGACACCAGGGATTGCACAACTGCAAAATTTGTTGCCAACATGTCAGCTTGCCTTAGTATTTTTGTTGGCCAAAAGGTTAAGGAAAGTTTGACAGTTCTTTTTTTTGTTTGTTTCTTATGAAAAATTGTGATATCTAACAATAACACTTAAACTCACTTACAAACTTTAGACCATGTGTTGATTTCCTGGAATGTTGGCTGCATTTTCCCCCCTTTCTTTTTTAAAACTATCTGTTGAATGAAGGGTAATCATACTTTCATTTTTCCCTGTCTTTCATAGAAAAGTATTTTGAGATTTCTGGTGTTAATATTTTTTGTGTGTCCAGAATTAAACTTAACATCGGATGTCCTCATACAGGCCAGGTTTTATATTCTGGTCCAATTCTTTCAGTAAAATTAACGGTCTTTAGGAGTTCTGCTGGCATAGTGATTACATGTTGGGCTATGCATAAGATAAACAGTTCGAAACCATCATCTGCTGTGAGGGAGAAAGACGGGACTTTCTATTCCTGTAAAGTACAGTCTCTAAAACTCACAGGGACAATTTTACCCTGTCCTCTAGGGTCTTTATGAATTGGCATCAACTTGATGGCAGTGAGCTTTTTAAAACTAGTTCAAGAACTTGCACGTCTAGCATAACATATTGTATTTCAATGGACCCTCTGTCCAAACGCTTTCCCATGTAATTGGAATGAAAAGAGTTGGCTTAATGTCATTGCTTTTATAAAAATTAATCTTTAAAAAAATAAGTGATGTGGTGACAATCCAAGAAAAAGAGAGTATTTCTTCCCATATAGCTCATTTTGGCTCTGTTGTTAGCACATTGGTTTTAGAGTTTAGGTCTCCAGAACTTGGAAGAAATAGATTTCTGCATTTTCAAGCCACCAAATATATGGTGATTTGTTATGGAATCTATAAGAAGCTAACACAGAACCTACTCTGAGAGTAGAAAAAAATTCCCTGGGAAAAGCCAATAGGAAATTTTGTGCAAACATATACATATATTATATTCTTTTTATTATTAAATACTTTAATTGGGGGCTCTTACACCTCTTCTCATAATCCATACATTCATCCATTGTTTCAAACACATTTACACATATGCTGCCATAATTATTTTCAAAGCATTCTCTTCCCACTTGAGTCCCTATTAGATACTCATTTCTTCCCCCTCCCTCCCCACCACCTTCCCTCATGAACCCTTGATAAGTTATAGATTATTATTTTCATATTATACACCAGGGGTGCTCACACTTTTTCAGCATGAGAGCTGCTTATAAAATGATACACTCAAAATGATCTACCACTAAAAAATGCAAAACACTTATTTTTATCAATTTATTACATTTATTCATAAATGCATTAAAATTCTTTGTATCTACAATGTATGTTTATATATCTTGCATAACCGCATGAATTCATATTGCACAACACAATTGACTATGTACATTTTTTTCTCATTATCTGAATTTACTCTGATGACTTGCACTGAATGGAATGAGCCAGGGATGCATAGTCTAGAAGAAGCTGCTGACCGCCAGCCTCATGCACACTTCCAAATGACCATCAGTCGTGGTGGAACGGTACTTGGATTTAATGATCTTTCTCTGGGAAAAGGCTGACTCACATACATAAGTAGAGCCGAATAATGCAGTCAAGGAGGTAGCACTTTTTCTCATGCTTTGGGTACTTTCCCTCTGTGAGTAAGTTCCATGTTCATGTGCTCTGGACTTCAGCTGAATGTCGGCTTGTCAAAATCCCCCATTCCATATGAAAGTGATATATTTTTGTCTTCTTACTTGGTCCAGCCCCCTCACTCATTTTAATACTCTTTTTACGTTTAAGAGGGAAAAAACACACTAGGTCTTAAACTGGTGATAACTTAACTTTTCTGTACTTAGTGCAGGTGTTTGCACTTGAATTTGACACCTAAGATTGCATTTGATTGTCTGTGCTGTATATCATTTAAATGACAGGATTGATGATAGGCTTAAGTCTATTTTTTAAATGCCATGCAATCTACCAACATTATATTTGCAATCAACTAGTAGAACGTAATCGATGTAGTGAGCACCCCTGTCTTACACTGTCCTCCATCACCCCTCACCCACCTTTCCTTTGTTCGGGAGGGAGTTATAGGTTGATCATTGTAATTGATTACCCCTCCCCCACCTCCTGTACTCCTCCTGGTATCTCTACTCTAGTTGTTGGCCCTGCGGGGTATATCTATCCTAGATTCCCTGTAGCAGTTTGCATGTTCTGGTATAATCTAATTTGTTAGGTAAAATTGAGGTCATGACATTCAGAGGAAGGAAGCACCAAGAACGGGAGGGGTTGTGTGTTTCATTGGTGCTATACTGAACCCTGACTGGCACATCTCTTTCCTGTGACCCCTCTGTGAGTGATGTCCAATTGTCTACAGTTGGCTTTGGGTCTCCACTTTTGCTCCCACCCCACCTCCCACCATTCACATTGGTATGATTTTGTTCTGGGTCTTAGATGCCTGATACTTGATCCCATTGACAACTCATAATCACACAGACTGGTGTGCTTCTTCCATGTGGGCTTTGTGATTTTAATATAGATGGCTGCTTATTTGTCTTCAAGCCTTTAAGACCCCATATGCTATATCTTTTGATAGCAGGGCACCATCCGCTATCTTCACCACATTTGCTTATGCACCTATTTTGTCTTCAGTGAACGTGTCGGGAAGGTGAGTATCACAGAATGCTGGATTATTAGAATGAAATTTTCTTGTGTTTACAAATGAATTGAGTCGAGGCCCAATGTCCATCTGCAACCTTAATTCTTAACATATACATATGAGTACATAATTCTATTCCCCTCTCATTGTATTTATATTTAGAAATGTACACGCCTGTATTTAGAGCTCTATAAATGTCCTTTACCTCCTGGTTCTTTCCTCGATTTCCTTTTATGTTCCTCTTGTCCCAAAATCATGTTTGGTCTTCATTCAGGTTTAGTAATTCCTCGCTGCTACATTGCCCTTACTTAAGCCCCACTGTGCATCCTACACCCTTCTCTCCATTGATTTTAATTTATTTGTTGTTCCCTTGTCCCTGGGTTGTTTTCTCCGCCCACCGCTTCCTTTCTCCCAGCTCTCCTTCTTCCGTATGCCTCCAGAGTCATTGGCCTTGTACTTTTCATCTCAGAATTGTTTAGTCCACCTATCATATCTAGATAGACATGCAGAGACTAATAAGCGCAAAAAACAGGCAAAGCCAAGCAAAACAACAAAGGAAGTTGTTAAAGAGAGCCCATGAGCAGGATGAAATGCTTGCTAGGAGACCACCTGGATCTACTTGTTGAGTGGAAGTGGGAGAAATGCAGCAATAAAGATACGGGTTCAGTTTGACCAATGACACCTGTGGACTTGGTTTACAGGAAATAAAGACGATGAGAACAGATTGGTCTAAAGTTCATGACCAGCATGAGGGGGCTAGGCTTGTTGAGTATTGGTGAAAGCCCATGGTCTAAAGGCAAGACGACCAATGGGCACCCTGTGGAGGCTGAGTGAGGCAGCTCACATGAGTTGAGCAGAACCTGACCAGATGGAGATCATTGAGCCTGTGAACTGGTGCGTATTGTTGCTGACTTTATGGATGGCCTGTCCGCATTTGACTTTGCTTATGGATGCAGACTTCACAAAGTTCCAATTGGAATGAAGACTCTTCATGCTGAAAAATGATTGTCTTCTCAGAGATCTGAGTTGATGTAAGTGGGCAGTATATAAATTGGATACTCAAAATTGGGGGGAGAAAGGCATGAAGTGGTTGGCTTACAAACTTTCATAGGTGGAAGAACATATTCACAGGATTATAAGACTAAGGGGTAGGTGTAACTTAATTGCAATCATGAAGCTAAAGAATTATGTACAGGTGCCAGGTTGGCAAGGGGTGGATTAGGTAGTTAGTTTATTGTGCCAACCTGGTCGATAAACACATGCGGATTTAATAGAAGGGCAGAGGGATAAATGGCTTTGTGAGACTCACCTTTCTAGTTCTCAGGTTTCTTGCTTTCTGATGGTTGGTCCAGAGTGCAGCTGCCTTAGCAGTTTCCTGCTTTAGCTGGCAAGACTCACTTCCTGCAAAACATCCTTGGGGTCCCATTGACCTACCCCGATGCAGGCATGGGTGCTGGAGCAGCAGTGTGGAAACCCCTGCCACCACTGAGATGCTTACACGTTCACTGGCTTGGCTTTCCTCCTGCAGTCAGCATCATTGCATCTGTTTTGTGAGATGGAGGAGGACTTTGTATATTGATAGTTCAAAGGTCTGTTTGTAGATCTTTTTGAGTGTTTTCCAGTCAAGTCTGATGGGGTGCCACACTCTGTCTTCAAAGTCTATTTTGGGTATTCCCTGGGGATTTCATCACTTTGCTCCCCTTGCTGCTCTGTTGCATGCCCTTAGTGTTTCCCTGAAGCATGATGGGGTCAGATTGTGCCCAAGTCCTGCACTGGGTCTCCAGTGTTGTCCCCGTAGCGATATGGTTTAGTGAGAGATGTTGTGTCCCGTGGTGGGGCCAGCTCTACTGTCCTCCCCGTGTGTTGTCTACTCTGAGCAGGAGTATTGTCCTCTGGCTTTGGTCGGCCAGGATGTTCTCCCATCCCTCTACATCCCTTTTCATTTCTCCCATGTTCTTTAATCAGACGCACCCCTCTCCCCAAGCTGTAGTCCCAGTGCGGTCCTCTGAAGTGCATTCTTCTGGGGAGAGGGGGGTGTCCACGTAGTTGGGATTGGGGCCAGCCTCACAGACCTCTCTATTGGTATGCCGGTATGTTGTATTCACATCTTGGCACATCGGGTTCAAGCCTGGTCTTTCTCCCCCTCTCCTGTAGAGATATAAACAATATCCTCCCTTGGGTGGGTTAGTATCCTGCTCTGCCTCCTACCCTTCTCCCCCCCCCCTTTTCCCCCTCCTATGTAGTTGGCTGCCTTCTATATCTCTGAATTGGGTTTGGCTCCTGCCATGCCTCACCCCAAGAATGTATATAGTATGCCCCATTTTTTAAATCTTACCTCAGTGGACTCATGTTGTACTTTTCCTTTTGTGCTTACTTCCCTTAGCATGACTTCCTCCAGTTCTTCCCATGCGGCAATGTGCTTCATGAGTTTATCACTGCTTTTTAGCAATGCATAGAACTCCATTGTATGTATGTACCATACTGGTTTTTATCCATCCATTTGTTGATGGTAATTTGGGTTCTTTCCAACTCCTTACACTTGTGAACTGTGTCGCAATGAACTTGGGCCACAGATGTCTGGCCATGGTTTGTTTCTTGCATCTTCTGGGTACATGCCCACTAGGTGGATTTCCATCTGTTTTAGATATTGTCAAATTGATTTCCATAGTGGCTGTGCATACCTACAGGTTCACCAGCAGTGATTGAGAGTTCCTATCGCACCTCCGCCCCTCCAACACTTGTTGCTTTCTCATTTTTTTTAGGGTGTTTGGTGGTATTTCATAGTTGTTTTAGTTTGCATTTCTGTTATGACTAATGATCAGGAACATTTTCTCATAAGTTTATTAACCATTTGGATTTCTGCCCCTGTGAAACTTCTGTTCAGGTCCTTGGTTCACCTCCTTAGTGGGCAGTTAGTTTTTTGTTTTGTTTTTTCTTATTTTAAGCTTGCAAAGTATTGTAGATTTTAGTAATTAGGCCCTTTTTTTGATGTGTCATTGCTAAAGATGTTTTCCCAATCTGTGGCCTCCCTTATTACTCTCTTGGTGAATTCTTTCAATGAATACAGATGTTTTATATTCTGAATATCCCACTTGTCAATTTGTGACTCCTCAGTATTTGTATCCATCCCTATTTCTGATAGCCTATGTATTCCCTGCACTAAGGTTCTCAGGTTTGTCCCAATTCCCTCATTAATGGCCCTAATAGTTTGGATTTTAACTCAAAGTCTGTGATCCACCTTGAGTTTATTCTTGTGCATGGAGTGAGGTAAGGGTCTTGCTTCATTTTTCTGTAGGTAGATATCCTTTTTCCCAGCAACACTTGTTGACGAGAGCATCCAATTCCTGTTGGATATTTTTGGGGCCCTTATCAAAATTCAGTAGTCTGTATGCTTATGTTTTTATATCTGGGGTTTCAGCTCTTTTTCATTGATCTAAATATATATTTTATACCAGTACCACACAGTTTTGACCACTTTGGCTGTATAGTATGTGCTAAAGTCGGGTAAAGCAAACCCTCCCACAGTCTCCTTCTTCTTGAGGAGTCTCTGCTAATTCTGGCTTCTTCCCTCTCTTTCTGAAGTTGGTCGTCTGTTTTTCCAATTCTTTGAAGAAGGATGATGATACTCGTATGTCCATCCATGTGTTGAGTCACTCTTGGTTTCTTGTAACAGTGTTCTGTAGTTTTCCTCATACACATCTTTTGGCTTTTCCGTCAGGGATAGCCCTAGATATTGCAGTCTGTGCTTGACTATTGCCCCTTCTGGGATCTTGTCTGATGTGTATAGCAGTCTGATAGATTTCTGTTTGGCGGTCTTGTATCATGCCACTGCGATATTCCTCTGGCACTTCAAATGCTTCACTTGTGGAGTTTTAGGGATTGTCCATGTATAATAGCATATTCTCTATGAATAATGTTAGTTTCACTTCTTCCTTCCCCAGACAAATACCTTTGATGTCTTTTCTTTGTCTTATTTGGTTAGCTAGAACCTCCAGTAAGATGTTAAATGGGAGTGGGGACAAGGGACATCCTTGCCTGGTTCCCTTTTTCAGGGGAATTGTTTTTGTTTTTTCTTCATAGATTACCATGTTGGCTGTTGGTTTTTCTTATATCGCTTACATAATATTGAACAATTTTCCTTCCATTCTTCTTGAATGTCTTAAACAGAAATGGGTTTTGGATGTTGTTGAATGCTCTTTCCGCATCTATTGATATTTTCATGTGGTTCTTATAATTTTCCATGTCAATGTGCTAAATAATACTGATGGTCTTTACTATGTTGAACCATCTCTGCATCCCTGGTTTTGTATCATATTGGTCAGGATTTTGTTATGGATTTTTGCATCAACGTTCATTAGGGATATAGTTCTGTAGTTCTCACTTCTTGTGGGATCCTGTCCCGCTTTAGGTGTCAGAGTTTTACTAACTTCATAGAAAGAGTTTTCTGAGTTTTTCTATGTTCTGGAAGAGTTTGTGTAGGATTTGTATTAGTTCTTCCTTGAATGCTTGGTAGAATTCTCCTGTGAAGTTATCTGACCTGGGGGATTTTTTGGGTGGTAATCCCTTAATAACCTTGTCTATTTCATCTTTTACTACGGGTCTATTGAGGTTCTTGATGTCCATCTGGGATAGTCTAAGGAGGAATCGTTCTTCCAAGTATTTATCCATGTCTTTGCAGTTGTTGAATTCGTTAAAGTACAGGCCTTCATAGTACTGTGGAATTATCTTTTTTATTTCATTAGGGCCCGTTGTAATGTTTCCTGTTTCATCCTTCATCCTTGCTATTGAAATTTGTTCCTTCCTTTCTTTGGTTAGGTTTGCCAGTGGTCTATCAATTCAAAGAACCAACTTTTAGCTGCATTATTTACATAGTTTTCCTGTACTCCCTCTTCTGTAGCTCATATCTGGTTTTCTTCTTTTCCTTTGCTATTATTAGGATTGTTCTGTTGATTCTGCTCTAATTGGTGTAAGTTTTATGGCAGCATAGCAACCATAAGTCTCTCTTCCTCTTTCATGTGTGCATGTATTGCTATCAGCCTTCCTTTGATACATGTCTTTGCTCGGCCCCAAGACTCCTGTCCTGACGCTGACCCAGACCCCTAAACTATGAGCTCAAGGTAGCTAATAGCACTAAAGCTCTGATGTGGGGTCTTGTGACTGGTTTTCAGAAGTTCCCTTCTAGGCTGGGATTAGGACCCCCTTTGGACTTCAGCCTGGGGAAATCACTACTTGCTCCCAACTAGGGCACTGGCAGAGCCTCGGTCTGGCGCCCATGAGCCCAGCACAGAGCATTTCAGTGCATTCTCAGTTCACTTTGTGAGTTAAAATTTTTAAAAAGTGGGGATTGGGACAAACCCTAGAACCCTGATTCTAATTTTAGGACTTGGCCTCCTAGTCTCCTTCACCGTATCTCTTAATTTCTGGTCTGGCAGGTAAATCTACCTGTACGCCATCTTCTTCTTTCCAATAACCCTCATTTAATGAAGACTTCTTTCCGTTCAGGTCACTCAGCTATCTATATTATATTCCTATAAGTTTACTTGCCCTTTGTATTTGATAGGTTCTTATGGGTATAAAGCAAAGATACAATTATCATTAAATTATCTAGAGACATTTGTAAGCATATCCAAATTCCCCCCAAATGATCAAATAACACATAAAGCCTAAAATAAAAGTACCCTATTGCTTACACAGACACAGTTCAAAGCTAAGGAGACTTGATGTTAAGATGCTGAGTGTAGTTCTGGGAAAGGATCTTGGAGACACCATTATCACTGCTCGTGACGTGAGTTTCCTCTTTAATAGCTCACTGCTAAACAAATGCCGTATATTACTTTAGTTCTTCATTTTTTTTATAAAAATGAATTTTATCTTCAGGTTTATTTTGGTTAGCAAAACCAGTACGAATGTAGGTGGAAACTTACCAACACCTGTCCTGACTGCTGTGTAGTTGAACAAATAATGAATAAAATTTTAACATTCCTAGAATCACATGAGAAAGAAGATACAACATTCCTAGATATTTGGGACATGGAAAAAGTACTCAAATAAATTTGCACATAAAAATAAGTGAATACGCAAATGTCATGAATAAGATATAAAATGACTGGTACACAGCAGAAGCAACTGAAACAAAAAAGATAATGGCATACTATAAAAGATCATATCATAACAAATGTGTAAACCTAGGAGAAATGGACACATTTCTAGAAACACATAACTTACCTAAATTAACACAGACGGATGTAGAAAGAGTTGACACCAATTAAACATAAGCAATTAATGAATATGGAAAAGGATGGCAAACGTTCTAACCCATTTTATGAAGTGAAATAGCTCTGCCATCAAAACCGAGCAAACACATTGCCAGAATTCAAAATATAAATGTAAAATCATAGTTTACATGAATATAGATGCACAAATTCCAAACAATGTTCTAGCCAATAGAAACCAGCAAAACATCAAATAAATCATGGTCATGAGGGAGACACATCAGTAACTGATATTTGATTAAACATTTGACATCATTTGATATCATTTGAAATAATTTGCTTTCATTTGACATCATTTTATATTTGAACATTTGATTAAACATTTGATATTTGATTAAACATTTGACATCCCCATATAAATAAAATAAAGGAAAAGAAACACATGATCATATCAGTTGATGCAGAAAAAGGCATTTGATAAAATGCAATACCCATTCCAAATAAACACTCTCAGCAAAATAGAATTCAGAGGAAACTTTCTCAGCATCATAAAGGGCACATACATCAAATCAACGAATACAATCTCACTAAAGGGGATGCGGGGGGGTGGACAGACAGAGTGTTACCCTAGCAAATGGGAACCAGACAAGGATGCCTTTTATCACTACTCTTTTGAATATTTTGTTGAAAGTCTGAGGTGGAACTATTAGACAGCAAAAAGAAGCCAATGACATCCAAATTAACAAAGAAGTAAAACACTCTCTTGTTGCAGATGATATGATTCTGTAGGTAGAAAAGACCAAAGACTCAACAAGAAAATTTTGGAAATGACAGCCTCAGCCATGTAGCAAGGTAGATCAACACACAAAAATCAACTCTATTCCTGTATACAAATGAACAAATTTTGAAAAGGAAATCAGAGAAAGCTATCATTTATTATAGTCCCCCAAAAGATGAAATACCTCAGAATAAACCTAACCAGAAACATAAGACTTGAATAAAAATTGCAAAACATTACTATCAAAAACTAGTAGAGATGAACTTAGTGTTCATGAGTAGGAAGATTTAGCTTTGTGAATATGTCAATACTACAGAAAGAAATCTATAAAAATAATACAATTTCTATTCATATCTCAGCATCAGTCTTACAGAAATGGAGATGCTAATCAATAATTCTATATGGAAGGGAAAGAGACCTAGCAAAGAACTATGTAAGAAGAATTACAAAATATACTACAAAGCCACTGTAGTCAAAACAATATACATGTAATACGACAATACACATGTAGACTAATGGAGCAAACTAAAGAAGCCAACCACCTAGAGACAACTAATTTCAACAAGGGACTAAAATACATTAATTGGGGAAGAGATAGTCTCTCTAATAAATGGTGCTGGAAAAATTGGAGTTCCATTTTGCAGAAGAATGAATTGGACTCATACCTCATTCCATATAACAAAAAAATAGTTCAAGATGGATTGAAGACCTAAATTAAAACACTAAACCTATAAAGATTATTGATGAGAAATGCAGAGTTGAGTCCCATCACCAAGCCCTTAAAGAAACAATCAAATATAATGACAAGCTCACACAAAGCAGAGGACAAAATAGATTACTGGACCCTCCTAAAAATGCACATTTGTGTGCATTAAAAGATTCATCTGAAGAATTAAATGAGAATTTAGAGTATCTGGGAGAAATTGGCTATGATACATTAGACAAGGGACTAATATATAAAATTTATATAAACTGCATCACATCAATAAGAAAAAGATGAATAATCCTATTTAAAATGGACAGACAAAATCAATAAACACTTCACCAAAGAAAAATCTATGTAACCAATAAACATATGGAGAAATGGTTGTAATCCCTACCCATCTGAGAGATGCAAATTAAAACAGCAATGCGATATTGCTTCATACCAGCATTAGTATTACACAAAGAGGGACAGAGAGAAGACAGGACAAGGCAAGCTGTTTGGAGTTTTGAGACATAGTTTAAGTTATTGAATACAAAAATGATTATATGAAATAAGAGCCCCCACCTAAGTCACAATAAAATGTAAAACAAAAAGTTTTAAGAATAAGATTTCAGAACCTTCAAATGTATATTTAATTCACTCTTAATATCTTGATACATCCCTGAAAATATTTTTTAAACTTTTTATTGTGAATTGGGTCAGACTTACAGAACAAATCGGCTTCCCATTCAACTATCCGTACAAGCTATGTGTCCTGTCTTGTTCATAATCCTACATTGTAGTGCTGAATACCTCACTTCCTCCATATATTTCCTTTTTTAATGTATTGTTAATACTATTTTCTCCTGATGACGTTTTATTGTGCAACTATATTCTTTACATTTCTATTTTGTACCTGTTTATGTTAAAGGAAAATAGCTTTGTGTTCTAGTTTCACTATAATCCTCCTTTTTGCTATCAATTGCCATCAAGTTGATTACTATTCAGTGACTCCAAAGCACAGAATAGATACGCTACATATGGTTTTAAAGACTGTAAATCTTTATGGAAGACTGCAACATCTTTCTCCCATAGGATTTATTGTGGCTTTGAACTAATGGCCTTTCTCTTCGCAGCTGAGTGGTTGCATTACCAGGATGTCTTATTTTAAGGCTACTTAATATATCACTGAGCTACCATATAAATATCTCTGCTGGATATATAGCTTCTAGTGGTTATTATTACATATAATGACTCCCCAAAACATTTTCCTAAATATACTATTTTCTAATTTTGAATGATTTTCTTGGGATAATTTGTGAGTGAGATTGATAGATAAGAGTTTATTTTAAGAAAAGCAAATGCAAGTTAAGTGGTGGTGGGAGGATGGAGGGGACCTATCTCAGAAAAGGTGATGTCAGTTATGTTGGCGAGTAAACCAGTTGGGCCAACTTGCCATTGGGAAAAACATTTATTGTTATTAATATCGATCCCCAAGAGGAGAATATTCCCAGTATTATATTCCTAATTGGATACTTTTGTCATAGTTTCTGTCCAGCCCTGGTGATCCAGACCATGTGCTATTGACAACTAGGACTTAGACTCTGTCCTTTCAACGTGCATGACATCCTTCATGGGCCACATCAGAGGGATCTGATGTGGAAATTCTACTGAGTGAGCTGGGCTTTACCTAAGACTCACTTTCAGCAGATTTAAGGAACTTAAATATTCCCATAGACTTAAGCCTGAAATGTCCTAGCGTGAGAAAAAGCAGATGGCTACTATCCCAAAGTTATGGCTTTGACCGTCATTGGACTTTGGTTCATATCTCTTGTTTTGAGGGTGTCCAATGAATGATGGTTTGGGACTACCATGTATTTGCTATTTTCATGCTCTCTTTGCTTCTTTATGGCACGTATTAATCTGGCATTCATGATTCTGTCTTTGTGACTGAGGCATTATTGAAAGTTTTGTCCTATCTCCAAATTTTGTCTATGTAAACTGTGTGCAGTCACTTACCTGTTTAATCTGTACAAACCTTTAATCTGATAAGTCAACAATCCGTGCATTTGGGTCTTAAAGGCTTTCTTTTTTAACAGTGTTTTGAATTCTATACTATTGGCTAGATTCATGATACTATCAGTACAATTACCTTCTGCCCCATTGAGGTGATTTATAATGTTTCCCAATGAAAGGATAATGATTTCCCTAAAGTGACAACTCATGACAAATATAAATCATAAATATATAAATGGGTTTGAGCTCACATTTAAAGTAGTCCTAATCTAAGCCCTAATTTAAGAATAATTAGTTCTTAAAATGTGGTCCTACTCAATAGGTGCCCTTGTGAAAAGATCACTGAAGAAATCAGATTCACCTAGATTCACCAAAAAGATTCACCTAGAAAGATAATGGTGGGGTTTTTTAAAGCTTGACTTAAAATAAACAGCCATCTAATTGAGGTGTCAGCAAAGTTCACACAGAAGAAGCACACCAGCCCGTGTGATCGAGGATTGTAAATAATAAAATCCAAGACCATTGGATGAAACAGTAGTAGAGTTTAAATTTTGACCGTTTAGTTTATAGAAGGTGCTGGATAACAGCAGAAACGCAAAATCATCAACAGCTCCACACATGGGATAAACCCCCAGTCAATACTCTCTTAGCACAGACCATAACTACGAATAGCTTAGCTATCAGACACTGTGCATTGGAAAGTGAATTTTTCAGATGTAGTTGGTTAAAATTTAACACCTTATCATTTGATATCTCTTTTGACATGTTTTGAATGTGTTCCACTTTTTAATATTTTCTGCTTTTTTCTTTGAATTTTTTCTCAATTTTCTTTTATTATTGTTATTCAGTTTTTTGTTTTGTATGGTTTCCAATATATGAAATACAGAATATCTCAATCTGTAAAGACAGTAGTTGTATCAATAGTTTCTTAGGGGTATGGCAAAAGAGGTTGGGGGAAATGGGGAATTAATAACAAAAAGCACAAGAAAAAATTAAATGTTCTAGAATTGATTGTGGTAAGAATTGCACAAGTGTTATAATTGAACTATTGATTGTCTGATATGTGAATTTAATAACTGTTTAAAAGGAACTCAAAGTAGAAATATAATATGATTTGTTGTTTAATGGACTATACTTATCTTCTGTCAGTAATATATGCGTCCCCCCACTCCCTGTACCTGCACATATTTTTATTATTTATAATTAAGGAGACATGCTGACACAGTAGGTTAGCAGTTGTGCTGCTAACAAAAAATTCTGCCGTTTGTACCCACCAGGCATTTCACAAGACTGGTGGGTGCAAACGGCAATGAGGAAGTCTATGGAAAATGAGGCAGTCTACCTCCATAACGATTTGCAGCCTCAGAAACCCCAGAGAACGTTTCTCCTCAATCCCATAGAGTCATTGTAACTTGTAAATGGCTCGGAGGTTGTTGTTCTGAGGTGTCACCGAGTCAAAGGGAACATTGCCAAGTCCTGGGTCATCCTTCTCATTGGCCATGTGTTTGAGTCGATCAAGGCAGCCACTGTGCCAATCCATCTGGTCAGAGTCTTCCTCTTCTTAGCTGCCCCTCTAGTTTACCAAACATGATGTCTGTTTCCTGAAACTGCTCTCTCATGGCAACATGTTCAAAGTCCGTGGGATGAAGTCTCACCATCCTTACGTCTAAGGGGCACTCGGGTTATTTAATCCGAGATAGAAATGTTTGTCCTTTTGGGCAGTCCACGATACTTTCAGTATTCTTGGCTAGCAACACAATTATAATGCATTGATTCTTTATTAAATGTCCAATCTAACATGCACAAGAGGCCATTGAAAATACCATGGTTTGTTGTGGCAGATGTACTTTAGTCTGCAAAGTGACGGTCTTGCATTTGAACGCTTTAAAGAAGTTTGTTCAGCAAATGCACAACAAGGAACCCTGATGGCATAATGGTCATACATTGCCCGCTATCTGCTACCTCCACAGTCCAAAACCACCAGCCCCTCCTTGCGAGAAATACGCAACTTTGTACTGCTGTAAAGAATTACAGTCCCAGGAACCGACAGAGGCAGCTCGGCCTAGTCCTAGAGGATCACTATGAGTCATAATTGGCTCCATGGCAGTGGTAGAGTTTCATTCAACATATAATGTCCTCCAGGTTCATCCGTATTTTAAAGACACAGAGGTCGTGAGTGTTTGCAATTTTATTTAATGTGTTAACTGACTCACTTTTAAATGTAAATTTCATTAATTGCTGTTGAAATAAAATACCAACATGTTTATTTTACTATTTATTTACTAATTAAATGTGATTTAATTAGGAACATCTCATAAGACTCCTGGAAGCATCATCTCAAATCCCAACTCAGACCACTGTCTGATTACATGAGTTAGGCTCTGAAAGATAATCTCTTCAATCATTCCCTGGTGACAATGATATGAGCTCGACAATGTTGTTAAAATGATTTGACAAATTAATCAGTTCAGTCACTACACAGAAGATTTTTCATTCTGCTGCCCTCTGTCTCTGCTTATCTCATCTACCAATAAGTACTTAACCCCCGACAGTGCGTGAATTATTCATCTGATTTATTTTGGTATGTAGGTTTGTATGACCTGTTCTCATCCCATCTTTACATCCCACAAGTGCCAATTAGCTTTCTCTTAATGGTGCTTTACAGACCCGATATCTTCTTTGGCAGGAAGTATTGGATTGAATTGCAAATTACTATGTCAGATATTCAACTTCACAAATGATCTCAGCCAAATATTAAAATAAGTATTTTCCATGAATGTGTATTTTAGAGTTCTGAATATAGGCCAATTTTCCTTTTAAATGTGTTGTACAAGTTTTCCCTCACTAGGTTCTCAAAGATATTTGAATTTCTTTCTTTCTTTTTTCCATTTTGACTTGAAAAATAACTTACATTAATCTTTTATTTAAAACATTTTATTACGAGTTCATACACCTCTTATAACAATCCATACATACATCAATTGTGTAAAGCACATCTGTACATTAATTGCCCTCATCATTTTCAAAGCATTTGCTCTCCACTTAAGGCCTTTGCATCAGGTCCTCTTTTTTTCCCCTCCATCCCTGCTCCCCCTCCCTCATGAGCCCTTGATAAATTATAAATTATTATTTTGTCATATCTTGCCCTGTACGACGTCTCCCTTCACCCCCTTTTCTGTTGTCCATCTCCCAGGGAGGAGGTCACATATAGATCCTTGTAATCGGTTCCCTCTTTCTAACCCACTCTCCCTCTACCCTCCTAGTATCGCCACTCGCACCCCTGGTCCTGAAGGGATCATCCTCCCTGGATTCCCTGTGCCTCCACCTCCTATCTGCATCCTGTGTGCATCCTCTGGTTCAGCCAAACTTGCAAGGTAGAATTCGGATCATGATAGTGGGGGCAAGGGGGTGGAAGCATTTAGGAATTAGAGGAAAGCTGTATCATTCATCAGTTACATTTTACCCTGACTGACTCATCTCCTCACCTAGATCCCTCTGCAAGGGGATCTCCAGTGGCCAACAAATGGGCTTTGGGTCTCCACTCTGCACTTCCCCCTTAATTCACTATGGTAAGATTTTTTTTGTTCTGATGATGCCTTATACCTGATCTCTTCGTCACCTCGTGATTTCACAGGCTGGTGTGCTTCTTCCATGTGGGATTTGTTGCTTCTGAGCTAGGTCCGCTTGTTTACCTTCAAGCCTTTAAGACCCCAAATGCTATCTCTTTTGATAGCTGGGCACCATCAGCTTTCTTTGCCACATTTGCTTATTCACCTGCTTTGTCTTCAGCAGTTGTGTCAGGAGGGTGAGCATCATAGAATGCCAATTTAATGGAAGAAAGTATTCTTGCATTGAGGGAGTACTTGAGTGGAGGCCCAAAGTCCCACCACAATAATAAGCTTACATATTGTAGAAACAGATATAATTGTTTAATATGGATTGTGGCGCCATTTGGGATTTGTCTGTATTACTCGTGGAATCTGTTTTCAAAGCTTTATTGTTTTTCTGCCATCTGGAAAAAAACATCTGGTTACTGACTAAGACAGAATAGCAGGAACTATCTTTAAGCAATCTTGCTTCTTTAAAGTGAAGGGATTTCCTAATATGTTATAATTTTCAGAAGACTTATAATAGGGATACCATTTCTCATTGGAAGTAAATTTGAAAATGTGTATTTAGGTTGCTTTTTTAATGAAGACAAGGAAATATGTGGTTACCCATCAATTTCCCTCACCTTCATGTTGAGAGAGAATTTTTATGAGTAGGAATTATTCTTAGGAGTTCTACGTAGATATTTAAAACAGAATTGAGGGGCAAAAATGTAATTGAAAAAATCCTTTGTAACCTTTCCCAGCCTGAGCAATTATATTTCGGATCCTGTGGTAAATCCCACAGGCTCCTTTAAAGTTCTTTTATTCTTTTCTTACATGAGTTTAACCTTCATATGTCGTACAAAAGGGATCTTCATTTGAGCATCATTAAACCTGTTCTTCCCCAGCTCCATGTTAGCTCCCAGCTTTGAATTTTGACTCCTTGCAAATGACTGCTGGACACTTTTTCCATCTGAACATACATGACAATCTGACTTTTTTATTATTTGTTTGTTTTGTTGTTGTTACCTTCCCCAATTAAAGTATAATTTTACTGGGGGTTCATACAACTCTTATCACAATGCATACATATATCAATTGTATAGAGCACATGTGTACATTCATTACTCTTATCATTCTCAAAACATTTGCTCTCCATGTAAGCCTCTGACATTTTCTCCCTCCCTTCCCACTAACCCCTCCCTCATGAAATCTTGATAATTTAGAAATTATTATTTTGTCATATCTTACACTGTCCGATGTCCCCCTTCACTCACTTTTCTGTTGACCACCCCCCAGGGAGAAGGTTATATGTAGATCCTTGTAATCATTTCCCCTTTTCTACCCCACCTTCCAGCCACCCTCCCAGTATTGCCACTCTCACCACTGGTCCTGAAGGTGTCATCTGTCCTGGATTCCCTGTTTCCAGTTGCTATCTGTACCTGTGTACATCTTCTGGTCTAGCCATATTTTTAAGGTAGAATTGGGATCACGATAGTCGAGGCGTGGTAGGGTGGGGAGGAATCAAGTAACTAGAGGAAAGTTGTATGTTTCATCGGCGCTATACTGCACCCTGACTGACTCGTCTCCTCCCTGGAACCCTTCTGTAACGGAATGTCCAATTGCCTACAGATGGGCTTTGGGTCTCCACTCCACATTTCCCCTCATTCACAATGATCTGACTTGTTGTTCTTTGATGCCTGATACCTGATCCCTTCAACACCTCGTGGTCACACAGGCTGGTGTGCTTCTTCCATGTGGTCTTGGTTACTTCCGAGCTAGATGGCTGCTTGTTTACCCTCAAGCCTTTAAGATCCCAGATGCTATGTATTTTGATAGCCAGGCACTATCAGCATTCTTTACCATATTTGCTTATGTACCCACTTTGTCTTCAGCGATTATGTCGCGAAAGTGAGCATCATGGAATTCCAGTTTAATAGAACAAAGTGTTCTTACATTGAGTGAGTACTTAAGTGGAGACCCAATGTCCATCTGCTACCTTAATACTAGACCTACACATATATGCACATAGATCTATTTCCCACCCTCATATCTAAATATATTTGCATATATACATGCCTTTATTTAGACCTCTGTAAATGCCCTTAGCCTCCTAGTTCTTTCCTCTATTTCTTTTTACTTTCTTCTTGTCCCACTATCATGCTCAGCCTTCATTTGGATTTCAGTAATTCCTCTCAGTTACATTACCCTTGATCACACCCTACCAGGCCTCCTATACCCTCCTCACCACTGATTTGGATCACTTGTTGTTCCCTTGTCCTTGAGTTTGTCAACACCACTTCCTTTTCCCCCACATCTCCCTATCCCATATCCCCATGGAACTGTGGGTCCCTTTGTTTTCTCCTGGAGATTGTTCATCCAGCCTATCTTATTTAGATAGACCTGTGGAGATAATAACATGCACAAAACCAAGACAGAGCAAAATCAAGCAACAAAACAACAACAACAGCAACAACAAAAAGCCAATGACAAACAAAACAAAAAACACAATACAACAACAAAAAAGAAAAGCTTGTAGTTAGTTCAAGGACTGTTTGTTGGCCTTTCAGAGTGTTTCCAGTGAACTTTGATGGGGTGCCAAGCCCTGGCCCCAGAGTCTATTTTTGGTATTCCCTGGGGACTCCATTGCTTTGTTCCCCTTGCTGTTCTGTTGCACGCCCTCAGTATTTTGCCTCGGTGTGGCGGGGTCAGATCGGGCACAATTTCCACACTGTGTCTCCAGTGTTTCCCCCTGTAGGTCAGTGAGGGGTGTCATGTCTCATAGTGGGGCCAGTCATATAATCCTCTCTTTGGATTGTCTGCCCCAAGTGGGAATCTCATGATCACAGTTTGGTGGGCCAGGATGTGCTCCCCTCTGTCTTTCTCCCCCTTCATCTATTCCTATGTTCTCTGATCAGACAGTTCCCTCTCAGTGAGTTACAGCTTCAGTGCTATCCTCTGAAATAAATTCTTCTGAGGGGAGGGGCAGGTATCCACATAGTTGGGCTTGGGGCTGGCCCTCAGACCTCTCCACTGGTTCCCCACAATCCCGATTTTTAACCTACACCAACATCCCTTAACCTCACATCATGCTAGCAACGTTATTAAAAGACTGACAATTTCCTGAGTGAAAACCACTAACAGCAAGAGAAACAGATATAAAACAACTAAGTTCACAGGGGATGTTTGAGCATCATCGATGAATTTAGACAGATGGGCCTTTTAGTTTTTTTTGAACTGTTGCTAGACAAGTGCAGTCACTAGTGATGTGTCCAATACAGTTATGCAGAGAAGCCCATTATTGAAATCATACATCTTCTGGAAACTCTACAAAAGTTGGCTAAACTCTGTATATTCTACATCCTATTTTGATGAATAGTTCCTGGGGTCTCAAAAGCTTGAGAACTGTCATCTAAGATATTACTGAGTCTTTTCCTGTTTAGAGTAAAGAAGGATGAAGAAAACAAAAGACCAAAGTAACCTTTAGTCCAAAGGCTTGCTGGACTTCAGAAACCCAAGCCTCCATGACCTTGAGGCCAGAAGGATGGAGAGTGCCCCATCGCCACCAGTCTAACTCACTGCTGACCGCTATTAAAGCGATTACAATAGAAGGTTTGGACAGAGTAGGTAAACACTGTTCAATTCAAAATCATGAAAGAGAGCAGAATTACTGAACTGATAAATATTGCTAGAGCCCTTGAGCCTGTGGCCCTTTGATATTCTTCAGACCCGGGATTGAACCCACTGTGGAGGATCATCTTTTAGTCAAACAGGCTATAAAGTTACGGCTAACACCCGAGGAGTGTTATCCTCAACAAAACCTAAATGGCAGCATTTTTCCAACAGAAAGTGAAAAAGGCAGGAAGGAAAGTAGAATGAATGGAAATGGGAAACCAAGTCAGATTTGGGAAGAATACTCTTAAAGGGTCACAAAACAAAGTGTGTAAGTTGTTCACTAAGAGACTAGTTTGCTCTGTCAATTTCACCAAGACCATAGTAAAATGTTGAAAACTGCTATAACATTGTGAAAAGATGTGTGCTTGATCACAGTCTCGCATGTCCCGCATGCTTGTATCCGTGTAGTTGAAGACAGGAAGGATGATAGCGGAAACAGTCCAATTGTGCCTGGAGCCCATTCTGTAGCACTCAGCACACAAGGATGGCGAAATATGATGTAGCCACATCTTATTCACCACGGTATCACAAACACTTACGAATAATAAAACCATACAGCCCCTTTTGGTAATTTTCTGAAGAAGGATGACAGACCCTTGCTTTCCACTCACTTGCCACTGCATGACCATACTTTACCATCGGGGATAAGTTCCTTACTCTCCATTTCCCCAACACACAGGGAAAAGCCCCTTTCTAAATAGAAAAAAAAATTCAGAAGCCAGAGAATGATCGTTTCTGTAGGATTTTGAAAGGAGTTTCAAATTCTAAAAAATATCGGGGTAGGTGCCTTTGTGTGTATTGTTAAACTGATCTATATTAATAAATACCTATAAGAAGTTTCTCTGCTATTTTGGTTGCTTATATTCTGTATCCTTTCATTATTGTAAGCTCCATTACGACAGCCTTATTAGCATTTCGTTCTCTTTCACAGTTTTCTCCAGGTGTCTTTGTTACCTAAATATCTTGTTCCCCTTTCCATTTCCCTTTATCTGTATTTGCTTCTTCAGCTTAAAGACTCACCTTATGTGCCTCTGATCTCTTTATACTGTGCACATGGGGGCAGTGATGCCTTCCCGCCAAATTCCTTCCTTCTTTACAGAAGACCTGGATTAGATTCCTAGTCCATGTACCTCATGTGAATGCACTGCACATCTGTCTGTAGATGCTTCTATGTTCCTATGATGCTGAATAGATTTCAGTGGAACTTTCAGCCTAGGAAGAAAGGTCTGGTGGGCTATGTGTGTGTGGGGGGGGAAGTATTCAATGACAATTTCATGTATCCCAAGAGTATCATCCTCAACCAATAATAAGCATGGTGCAGAACCAGGTAGCATTTCTACTCATTGTAACTCAGTACCTGGTGCATGGTGTTTGCTCAGTGAATGTTAATTGAATAAATGTCAGGTCCGCATTACCATAAAGTAGCAAATTGTATTATTAAGATGAGTGATATTCTGAAACTACTTGTTATAAAACTCGTGAGGAAAACTCACATTTAGAATCTTTATATGTGCAGGGTAAATATATGTGCATTTTATACAAATAATATGAACACTTTTAAAGTAATGCATTTTTCAGACTGAAAGTACACATATGAGAATAAATGGTCTCTGTATGCAGAGATCAGTTAGACTAAAGACTGCACATTTTTCTCCAGTTGAGACCGTGGACCACTCATTCAACAGGTTACTAACAGGCATTATGTAATAATTTATTGGGAAATGCTGGGATAATCCTCTGTTTATTAAATCTAGCGTTGAAAATAAATGCACCTCCCAATTCAGTGATCCAAGTGTCCATCTTGATTTTTTTATCTTGCTGTTTATTTATTATCCCCTCTCCTTATTTGTTTGATTTTCAGCTCCTGCTGTGATAAGACCCTTTATTTCTACAAATGCCAATTACCACACAGCACAGTCCTTGGCACATAGGATTGGTTCGATGATGCTACCTGCAACAGGTATGTGAAACTGCATCTTGTACTTGCCTCCTTTTTGCATCGTAATTATGGGACCATATAGATGTATTTTGAAACAGAATGAAATTTGCTTTAAGGGATCAAATTCATGTTCCTGCCATTTCCCTCTTCCAATATCAATTGTGATGCTGTGGCGGCTTGTATGTTGTTATGATACTGGGAGCTACGTCGCTGGTATTGCAGATACCAGCAGGATTGTTATAAATGAGCAGGTTTCGGCAAAGCTTCCCGTCAAAGAGAAGATTCATAATAAAGAATAGGTTGTCCACTTCAGAGAATTAGCCAATGAAAACATTATGGATAGAAGCAGGTCATTGACAGATACTGAAAGCCTTTTGAAGAGCAACAGAATATTGTCAAAGATGAGACCCTCCGGTCCGAAGGCACTCAAGAGATAACTGATGGAGAGCTGCTGTCTCAAAGAGGAGTGGACCATCCTGGTGAATGGACAGAAGGCTGCTGGAGGAAAGCCTTTGCTGAGGGAGCCTGGATCAAAATGAGAAGAAATCACTGTAAACATCTATTAATAACTGAAACTTGTAATGAAGGAACTGTGACGCTAAGAAAAGCGGACGCTGTCGAAAATGAGTTGGAACACATAAGTACTGTATCTTAGGTCTTGATGCGCTGAAATGGACTGGTATTGACCATTTTTAACCATAAAATCATATGATTTACTCTGCTGGAAATGACAGATTCAGGGGACATGACCTTGCATTCATAATCAAAGAGTACCTTAAAGCTATATCTTCAAGTACAATGCTGGCTGGAACAGGATAACATCTATCTGTATACCAAGAAATCCAATCAATGTAATTATTAATCAAACATATATGCCAACTACTAAACTAAGTGATGAACCAATTAAAGATTTATACAAATGTCTTCAGTCTGAAATTGATTAAACATGCAATGAAGATTCATTGATAATTATTGGTGATTGGAAAACAAAAGTTGGAAACAAATAGGAAGGAACATCAGTTGAAAATATGGAAACAAACCTGGAGATAGCATGTTAAAATTTTGCAAGGTCAGTGATTTTTTCATCACAAATACACTTGTTCCACATCACCAAAGGTGACTGCACATGGACTTCTCTAGGTGGAGTCCCCAGAAGTACAAGTGACCACATCTGTGGGAAAAGACAATGGAGAAGTTCAATATCCAAAGCAAAAATGAGTCAGAGATAGACTTCCCGTTGACTGCTCATATTTCAGTTCACATTGAAGATGAAGCAAATGAAAACAAATGCACGAAAGCCAAAATACAGCATTGAGTATATCCCACTTGAATTTCAAGAACATCTCAAGACATATTTGACAAATGGAGCACTAATGACAGATGACCTGTTTACCTGTGTTAGACCATAAAGAACATTCTAAATGAAGAAAGCAAAAGATTATTAAGACAGGAAAGAAAGAATAGATCAAAGTGAATATCTTAAAATTACTTTTAACCATAGAGCAGCTAAGGAGATGGAAAAAAATAATCAAGTCATAGAACTGAACACAAAACTTCAAAGAGCTGCTGAGAAGACAAAGTAAAAGATTTGAATGAAATGTGCAAACACCTGGAATTAGAAAACCAAAAAAAGAAGGTTGACAATCGGGAACATCTCAAGCTGAAACAACTGAAGAAAAAGCTCTACAGAAGTCAAATGTATGAAATATAATTTTTTCTGTATTATTTATAAATGTAGCTTTTATATACTAACAAAATATGGTTTTTCCTTTTTAAAAATTAATCCATTCTTAGATGAAACTATGCAGTAAATTAGGGCCTACATGACTACTCAAATGCATGAACTAATGATACCTTTAGGATATTATAGGAAGTGCCAATACCCCCTCTTTAGTCACGTGCTTGGAAAACTAAGGCACTACCTTGTAAATGTGCTATTATGAAATTCCAATAAGAAAGGAGGGAGGGAAAGAGTAAGGAGAGGCACAAAGAGATGGAAGGGAAGGAAGGTGGAAATAAATGTGCAATTGCAATGCTTCAAGGGCTCAAAGTTGCCTTTATTGTTAAAATGAGTTAAGTCATTAGAGTTGATGCTGACTCACAGTGATCCTGTAGGACAGACTAGCACTATCTCTGTGAGTTTCTGAGCCTGTGATTCTTTATGGGAGTACAAAGCTTGGCTTTCTCCTTGGGACAGGATCTCAGTTTCAATCTGCTGAGCTTTCGGTTGGCAGATCAATGTGTAACCATTATGCCACCAGGGTCCCATAGTTTGCAGGAGGTAGTACGTATTTAATGGATATATTTCCAACTTCCACCAGTGGTTTTCTATCCTACATTTTATTAGAGTTGGAAATTAATAATTAGATTTTAAATGTCAAGATTTCTTCAGTTGTCTGTCAGTTTGTGATACTGTGGTAGCTTTCATGCTGCTCTGGTGATGGAAATTTTACTACCAGTTTCTCAATTACCAGCAGGGCTGCTCCTGGTATACAAATTTCAGAAGAATTTTCAAACTAAGAACAAACTAGGAAGAAGGAGTAGGTAGTCAGTCCCCTTCTGAGAAATTAGCAAATGGAAAACATTCAAAATACAACTGAGAAGGAGCTTGTCTTCTCAAAGAATCAACCTTGATGATGTAGATGAAGCAAAGCTTTGGGGACTGTCATTGACTGAACTAAAATGGACTGGCATCGGTCATTTCGAATCAGATAATCACATGGTTTACTATGCTAGAAAAGAAAAAAAAAATCTAGAGGAATGGTGGCTCATTTATCATCAAAAGGAATATTTCTAGGTCAATATTGAAGTGCAATGCTGCTTGTGATAACATGATACCTTTATGCCTATAAGGAAGTCCAGTTAATGTAGGGGTGACTCAATTTTAAAGACCAACTACTAAAACCAATGATGAAGTAATTGAAGAATTCTGCTGGCTTCTTACATCTAAAATTGATCAAACATACAATCAAGATTGGATGCAGGAAGTAGGAAATGAAAAGAAAGAATATAATAGAAAACGTTAATCAGTAATTAGTCTTTGTGATAAAAAGGAAGTTAGAGACAACATGATAGCACTTTGTGGCCATAAATTTCTTCATCACAGAGATTTTATTCAACAGCATAAATATAGGCAAAACTTTTGAACCTGGCCAGATAATATATAAGAATTAAATTTACTGCATCTGTAGGAAAGGACAATTAAGTTCAATATTATCATTCAAACCAAAGCAAAGAGCCAAGGGAAATGAAATCAATTGTGTACATTCAAGTTCATGTTGAAGCTTTAGGAAATTAAAACAAATGAAAAAGAGCTAAAATATTTTATTGAATTTAGAGACAAATTTAAGATTATGTTTGATGGATTAAAAACAATGTGTGTCATGCATTCCTGAGATGAGTTATAGTGTGATATTGAGAACATCATACATAAAGAAAATAAGAGGTCATTTAAGAGACAAGAAAGAAAAGCTTAAAGTGGAGATGAGAACTTGCTCTGGAACTTTCTCTGGAATATGGAGTAGCTAAAATGAATGAACGGAATGATGAGGTGCATGAGCTAGCCCTAAAATTTCAAAAGGCAGGTTGAGAACGCAGAGTAAACACTGTAATGAAATGTCCAAAATCCTGGAGTTAGGAAACCAAATGGGGAGTACACACCACAGCGCCAGCTGAGAGAGCTGAAGGGAAAAAAGTGCATGTCTCAGAGAATAATTCAGGCACCATCCATAGAATGTGGACGGAGTATATTAAAAAATGCAAACAAACTCCAAACTCAGGTCATTTGTCAATACTGACACATAGCAACCACCTGTGGGTTTCTGAAACTATGCTCTTTATGGGAGTAGAAAACCCAGTCTTTCTCCCTTGGAGATAGTGGTGGTTTTGAACTGCATACCATATGGACTGCAGACCAGTGAGTTCCTTAGAAGGACTATATTGTATCAAAAACAATTAGTTAATATCCACACATTTCAAGAGCTACCACCTAAGCTCAACACAGCAATTCCTTGATTTAAGGCAAAAATTACAGATGATCCCCTATATTTTGGATTTACCTTTGTTTATTGATTTTGTTTCTTTTCTTTTCTTGACCTAAGCAGACATGATACGTATAGTATTAAAAAATTTATCCATCTAGAAGATGGATAATATGTGCTATAAAATCGTATGAAAAGACACAGTTCATTAAGTAAATCTGTTACACAAGACTTCTGAAGTATTGACGAGCACGGGTGTTACTTTGATTACAAAGATGCTCCTTGACCAAGCCATGGCATCCTCAGTTGCTTCCTATCCCTGTGAATAAGGCAGACCCAAGAAGAATTTGTGCGTTTGACTTGTGCTGGGATAGAATATTGAGAGGACCATGAACTGCTAAATGGATACATCAGTATGTGTTGGACAAAGGAGGCGTACTTTGGACACATTGTCAAGAGCGATCAGTCCCCGCAGAAGCACCTCAGGTTTGGTAAAGCGGAAGGGCAGTGAAAAGAGAGGAAGGTCCTCAACACATGTGTGACACAATGCTGCATCAATAGACTCAGACATAGGAACAATTTTGAGGAGCTCACGGGACCACACAATGTTTCCTTCTCTTGTGTTGGTATGGGTCACAGCCAACTCAGTGGCACCTAACAACAACAACCCTTGTAATATAATGGTTAAAAACTTGACCACCAGCAAAGGTGGTAGTTCAAGCCTATCCAAAAGTGTCTCAGTAGACAAATGCAACTCTTTTCTTACAAAAGATCACAGCATTGGAAAACCCTATGAAGCAGTTCCACTTTGCACATATGGGATCACACTGCCTCTGAATTGACTTGACAGCAACCAAAAGCAACACTCTTAACTTGTTTAGACTAAAATGTACATGTCTCTGTGTTTCGGAATATCATATGATATTCAAATAGTTGAGAATAATAACTGAGCTACCTGAAATTAACACTTGAGGTATAGCAATTTTTTAACCTTAAACTATTTATTACTGAAGCTAAGGAGTGTTTGGGAGCTAATTTACCTAAATACTATACCTGTGCTTAACGTTACTTATGTAGGCCACAAAGAGAAAAGGCATCTCGTATTAGGTTTCTAACTAGTAACTTTTGACCTATTTCCAACCAGCCCCTGGTGACCCAGGCGACATGCTATAGCTAACTGGGACATTAGGCACTGTCCTCTCCAGGCACACAACATCCTTCACACACCACACTAGAAGGATCCAAATTGTAAATCCCATTAAGCTAAATGGACTTTACCTTAAACTTACTTTTAGCATATCTAAGAAACTGAAATATTCCCTTGAACTTGAAACTGAAATGACCCAGTAAAAGCAGATGTTCACTATTCCAGGTTAAGGAATAGGTGATCATTGGACTTTGGCTTAGTGTGGACCTATTGTCTGAAGGTGCCCAATGAATGGTGACCCAGCACCAACATATGCTTACTGTTCTCATGTTCTCTCTACTTTTCTGTGCCATCTGTTTGTCTACCAGGCATAGGTCTGCTTTCGTAAAGTAGTGTTACTGAAAGTATCACAGTTTGTTTAACTATTTTCAAATCTCTTAAGTTTCAAAGCTTTACAAGTACTATTCATTTATTTCAGTTTAAAATGATGCTCTACACCTGTATAAATTCTTTTTTCTCAATAGTTTTTAAAATTCTATATCATTGTCTAAAACAATGCTATGCTCAATGGCCCGTAGGGATGATTTATGTTGTTCTTACATGAAAAGATGATGATGTTTTTAAAGTGAACCAGCAACATATATAAAATTTAGATATATGCATGGATTTTGTGCTCTCCCTGAAGATATGAATGCTATTGTGAAATATGGTGAAGTAATCAGATGGTGCCCAGGTATAAGAAAAAAAATAGCATCTGGGGTCTTAAATATGTCAGCTAAGTCCAAATGGCAGAAGCCCACAAGCTTGTTTAAAGATTATAAATAATAAAATCCAAACATGAAGGTGGGAATGACACTAGAGCCTATATTCCAAATAACTAGTTTATAGAATGTTATCGATGATAGTGGAAAACCAAAATCCATTTGTATAGTCGCTACATGAATTGGGTCTCCCATGAATCCCACTGATCATAGTCTACGAATGTAAACATCCTTAATATCAGATGAAGATAATTGTAAAATGGATTTAATATCTGTAGTTAGGCATAAGATCTTCCTTTTGACTCATTTGAATGTATTCTCTGTTTCAAAATATTTTCTACATTTGTTTAGATGGAGGCACTTCTCTCTTTTTTGGTAATTTTTGTTTGACATTGTTTTCCTTTCTTCCGTTTGTATACGAAAGTCAGGGTGTGGATCTCTGATGACAGTAACTGGATCGATGATTGTGTGAGGGCGCAAGGGGAGATGGGGGGTTGGCAGGAGTGGGAGTCAAAAGCAGTGGGTCCAAGACAGAAGAAAGTACCAAAGTTGATCGTGATGAATACTGCGCAGCCCTTCTTAACATGACTGAACTCGTGAATTATATTATCTAGTAATTGTGTCTCAATAAAACTAATGAAAAAGGAGCTACGCGCTCAGAAACTCAAACGGGCTGTTCAGTCCTGTCCTGTGAGTAGATGGCAGTGAGGGTGAAAATGAATGTTATTAAGAGGGACCCGTCCTGGAATGGGACATCATGCTTGGTAAAGTGGCGGAGCAGGGACAAAGAGGAAGACCTTTGACAAACTGGCTTGGCATAGTGGCTGCATGATGGGCTCAAACACAGGGACCATTGTGAGAATGGCACCGGAGTAGGCAGTGTTTCATTCTGTTGCACGTAGGGCCACCATGAGTCAGAGCAGCCGACAGCTCCTAAACCAGCCACAATCATGTTACGCGGTCCCTCATTCTGTTACTTCTACCCCTGTGTGAGCTATCTTCAGAGGGTCCTGCCTATTTACCAAAAAGAGATCAACTAAACCGTCATATGATCTATAATTCAGAATATATGCCAAACGCAGTCAAATCAAGTAGTGTTCATGAACAGAAAGAGGTCTAACTTATTAAGAACAGACAAGTGACCTGAAGCTCAGAGATTTTTTTTCTGACAATACTGAATCATGGGGTTCACTCTAGTTCTTTTGACTTTAGATCTTGGTGGTTTTTTTATTATTATTTTTAATATTTTTGTGTGCATAAGTGGAAGTTTTCATTTCAGATAATCAATTTGTATTCAACAACTTAGCCTTCTTATAAACTTCCCCAATAGCTTATCTTCCCCATATTTCCTTTTGATTTCTCTTCTTGTGGAACGCTGCCTTTCCTTTCACCCAAGTTACCATGTGTGTACTCCATAGCCTACTATCTTCCCTCCTGTGTTTCTCACTCACGTGGAAACCCTCAAAGTCTGTTTTCTTTGGCAGGAAAACTTAGTCTTTTTTTCCCCTCATAAAAGTGGTCTCATATAACATCTGTTGTGATTGATCTACTTTCACTCAGCATAGTGTTCTTCAGGTTCTGATAAAAAAAACAAAAAAATTTTTCTTTATTCCTTTTTTTCTATTGAAGGGCATTTAGATTGATTCCATCTTCTTGCTGTTAGAAACAGTGCTGAGTGAACAGGAATGTGCCTGTATCTGTTCATGTCATGCCTCTTACTTTTTAAGGCTAAGTGCCTAGCAAAGGGATTTCTGCGTTACATGGAATCTCCCTTCCCAGTTGTTTGATGTGGTAGCACTATAACATTTTCCACAGTCGTTGCACATTTTCACAGTCCCACTAACAATGTCTGAAGGTTCCAGTCTCTCCACACCTTCTCCAGCATTTGATACTTGATTGTTGTTGTTGTTGTTTTTTTTATAGAATTTTGCTATCAGTTTTGGCAAGGTGGTATCTTGTTTTGATTTGCATCATTTCGATGGCTAGTGATTGAAAACATTTCTTTCATGGTTGTAGGTCACCTAGGTATCTTGTTTGATGAACTGTCTGTTTATGCCTTTTCGATTATTCATCATTTTCTTATTAAGTTGTTGTAGCTTTCTATAGATTTTAGAGATTAGTCCATTGTCCAATGTGTTGTTGCCAAAACTTTTCCTCCAGTTTATGGGTTCTCTTCTGACTCTTCAGATGAAATCTTATGATGCATAGAAGTGTTATGTGTAGTAGGTCCCAGCTCTCTCCATTGGCTGCTCACCACAAGGTCAACAGTTCAAAATCACCAGCTACTTCCTGGAGAAAGGTGAGCCTTTCTACTCCTGTAAATATTTACTATCTCAGAAATCCACAGGACAGTTCTACTATCGCCCTATAGGCAGTCTATGAATCAGAATCATGTAACTGTCAATGAGTTTGGTTTGGTTTAGTTATCTATGTTGTCTTCCTGTGTGTGTGAGCTTTCTTTTGTTCATTTGTTTGATAGTGCTTTAATGTCCTATATTAGGACCCGTAAGCTTGTCCCTATTTTTTTTCATTGATGATCTCTACGGTTTTGGGAGTTATATTCCAGTGTTACATCCAATTTAAGTTAGTCTTTATGAGGTATGGATCCTATTTAATTCTTCTGCAGATGGAAATTGAATTTATCCAGCACCATTTGTTGAAGAGATTATTTCTTCCCCATTTAAGGTTTATCAGCCTTTAATGGAAATCAGTTGTCTGTTGGTGGACTGATTTGTTTTTGGCTTCTCTCTTTTGTTCCATTGGTCTACATATCTGTACCTGTATGAGACAGTTTTGTCTACTTTGTCTGCCTAATAAGTTTTGAAGCTGGGAAGTGAGAGAACTCACACTCTAGTCTTCTAAAATATTTATAATAAAGGAATTTTTGTTGTGTGTGTATTTAGGGTACCATATTTATAAGGTTGCTATGTGTATCATTTTTATTTTAGACACAAGCAAATAAAATTATACAAAATCTAGGGACATTACTTACCCTATGGACTTGATATATGAAGTAATGAGCAATAGAAAAAGTCCTCAGATTAGAAATGAAATGTTCTGCTTGCAGAAGTAGAGAGATGAGCATCCTTCTGAAAGAGTATGGACATAGTTCAAGTAACAACAGAGATGCTTCACAAAAGCTCATCCTATTTGTATTAAAACAACCACTTCCCTGCCCCTTATTTTTTCATTTTAAGAAGAATTTATAAGCTAAAGATTCCTGCTTGAGGAATTTTCTCTTTTAACATTTCTGGAGTCCTGTAAGCAAACATTAAAAGTCACTAAAGAAACTAGCTTGGTATAGAACCAGCTACAATCATGAATTATTTACTAGATTCTAATGTTGTCCAACCAGATAATGCGTGACCTTACTAATTTCCTAGGAAGGACTTGAATAATTCTATTTTTCTTTACTTATCTGTGAACTCTCTGATGTGCATTAAAACTTAATGTTTGCCTTGCATTACTTTTGTGACTTAGAAAAAAATGTTGTTTGTTGTTGTTGTTGTTGTTGTTTTTAGCTGCTATCTAGTCTCTTCTCACCCAGGTCAGAAGGAAACATTGCCTGCTCCTGCGCCATCCTCACACTTGTTCTGAGGCTTGAGCTCATTGTTGAAGCCACAGTGTCACTCCCTCTCGTTGAGGAGCTTCCTCTTTTCCGCTGTCACTCCCCTTCACCGAGCTCGGTGTCCTTCCTTAGCAGCTGGTCTCTCCTGCAAATGTGTCCAAAGCACAAAGGACAGTCTTGGTATCCTTGTCTCTAAGGAGTACTCTGGCCATACTTTGTCCAAATAGATTGATTTGTCCTTTTAGCAATTCATGCTACTTTCAGTATTCTTTGCCAGCAGCACAATTCAAATATATGAATTCTTCTTTGGTCTTCCTTATTCAATGTCCAGGTTACGTTTGCAGATAAAGCAATTCAAATACCATGATTTGTGTGAGGCGCATCTTAGTTCTCAAAGTAACATGCCTGCTCAAAGTACCATCTCAGGGAGATTTACCCAGCGTGACACAGCTTTGCATCTCCTGACTGCTGCTTCCACGAGTATCAGTTACAGATTCAAGCACACACAACACTTGATAGCTTTTGCTTTCTTAACTTAGAGATGCAATCCATACTGACGGCTGCAATCCCTGATCTTTAGCAAGTGCTTCCTGTCCTCCTCACTTTCAGCCAGCACGGTGTGTCATCTGCATTCAGCAGGATGCTAACACGCCCTTCTCCAATCCCGATGCCGCATTCCTCATACAACCTGGCTCCTCTGGGTAGCTGCACCACATACAGATTGAAAAAGAATGGTGAGAGGATACAAACCTGATGCACACCTTTCCAGATTAGTTAATTGGGTATGATTTTCATATCAACATCATTAATATTAGAGTCTGAAATATACGGTTATTTTTCCACGAGTTGTAATGTCATCTCACTTACAGAGTAAATTACATTTCTTGACATAATATTTCTCATGTATTGTGCTTTATACTGTGGACTGCCAGAGATTAAGCAAATTTGTCTTAGAAGAAGTATAGCCGGAGTGCTACGTCAAAACAAGGATAGCAAGTCTTCATCTCACATATTTTTGGGATATTCTAAGGTGAGATCAATCCCTAAAGAAGAACATCATGCTTAATAATGCAGAAGGTCAGCTAAGCCAAAAGACACGGATAAAATTGATTCACATAGAGTCTGCAACAATGGGTTCAATCAACGTTTATCAGTATAGCCCAAGAAGGGGCACTATTTGGTCCTATTGTTCATAAAATCACTATGAGTAAAAAAATGACTCCGCAGCACCAACTAACAACAGCATATTGTGTGACATAAGGAATAAAGAATTCAAATAGTCTGTATTCCAGAATCACATTCATAGATGTGGGGGAATATTTTTTAAGTAAATTATTTTTCTTCATCAAAATATTAATAATATGTCTAATGAAGACATTGATGCCATTTATTCTAAAATCAAGAGCATTCCTCAAGTTCACTTGATGATGACAATGTACAGACATACTCACTTTAGTTATTATTAATATTGCCATTTTATACATAATAATCATCTACTATTTACCTGAGATAAAATGTATCCTGATTTAATACACTAAATATGTAGGTGAATTATAGTAAAAATATAATATGCTAATTATGAGTTATTATAATTTCAGGAAAGCACAGATTAATAAACTGGAGAATGTGTATATATCCACAAGGGAGACCCTATGGAACAATAGTTGCTGTTGTTAATTCCTCTTATTTGCCTCTAAAATTTCTGGTCTCAAAAGAAAATTTATTAGTGATTTTATTGTCTGAACAAAGAAAAATGTCTGAATAAAGAAAAATAACTGTTCAGAAAAGTAAATTTTGTGCTAGGATTAGAATGCCTATTCTAGAATAGAGATAAATATAGTTTATCAGAATATAGGGATAAAGAATTCTGAATTATTAGGACCATCGAACTCAGATTTAAGCATTTGTCAGATGGGAGTTAGACATGATCTGTACTGAAAGAAGTGTATTTTTATCACTGATTCATTTTTACTTATATATTCAGTCATATCTCAGCAAATGTTAGAAAGAAATTCACTTAATTCAGGATTCTATAGTTTGAATTCCATTGGCCTTTAAAACTCAATGACTGAGCATCTTTATTCCATTTTCTGTTACACACTAATGTCCGCATAAGATTTTAAATGATGTTTTATGGAATCAAGTCAATGCATTAAATTTCAAAATTATTGTGTAGATGTTTATAAAAGTGGAGTTGTTTTATTATTTCCGATCTTATAGTTCATTTCATATGACAAAAATTATTTATATTTTATATTGACTACATTTTGATTTCTGTGTTTTTAATATTGTTACTTTTTATACTTTTTGTGGAGGAAACAAACACATACATACCAAGATTTGTTCTAAAACTGATTCAGACATTGGCAGCGAGCAGAAAACTATTAATTTCCTAAAGCTTATCAACTTGGAGTGATATCATAAATTTATATCATATCTAATTTTGAAGATGGGCCAATTTTAAATCTTATGTAAACTTAATTGCACATGAAACAAAATGGCAATTCTCAAAAAAATATATAGCACCTAGTTTGATCATTTTTAGAAAGGGGAAAAATGTCTGCATTTTGAAAACAGCATCCTCTAAACCATAGAGGTTAGGAATTGCTTTGTATGAATTCTAGCTCTAAAACATTTGAAAGGCTGTTTATAATATAAAACTGCCATCAGAAGCAAATGTACATGGGTAAGTCAAAAAGTATTGCTACAATATCATATAAAACATTATTAAAGTATGGAAATATCAAGCTATTTTTTCTTAATATATACTCCATCTAGCAGTACATGTTGTTTCCAAAGGAGTTGTTTCCGTCTCCTGATTCATTCCCAAAGAATTCTATGCTTTTCCTCACACCCCATGCCACAATGACAGCTATGGCATACACCCGAGGCCATGGACTCAGAAGCTGTTGGCAAAGTGGATCGATAGAGTGGCTGAAACAATGGGCTCAAGCAATTTTGCGGACAGAATGCAACAAGGAGGTGTTACTTTCTGTAGTGTGTATGTAGAGTTGTCGCCATGATGCACCAAACAATAGGGACGCAATCCTATTCCTTTGAAATAGTCCCTAAAACTTTCTGAGGTGAATGGAACTGGCTCAGCAGATGATCTGGAAATTTATTGCTTTGATTAGATCCCCTTTTAAAAGCTACTCCAGACAGAGTTTGTTGTCTGCAGACATCCACTGAGTTCATAGGCATGCTTAAACATCTTTTGATTGTAAAAATCCGCGATGCAAGCGCTAGAATCCTAGTTGCAATACACACCTTTTGACTTACTGTGGTGCAGGAAAAGATGGATCATGAAGAAAGTAACCCTTTCTTCTCAGTGAAACACTTATACTGTGTAATCATAGTGATGTGCAGCTTATTTCTAAATACTGTATTCTTTAATATGGTGAGCCATAGAACCAAGTGCCAAAGACCTCAAATATATCTTGGTCTTCTTCCAGTTAACTGTGACTTTCTGTTTACTTTTTAATTTCTGATTTCATTACATTTATGTGAAGATGAAGAAATTTTCAACTCAGTCTCAAAGGTGTAAATAAAATGTCATCACAATTGTGATGTGACCTGTCCTTCTGAGAGATGTTTCCAAGTAATTAAAACCATTTTGAAAGCATACTGATCACTTATCTGCAAACTAAATCCTATGTAGAAATTTTTTCTTCATATTATCTAACTTAAGCTTCCCAGAAGCACTGTGAGATAGGTAATAATCCTCATCATCTATAAAAAACAGACGAAAATTTAAAACATCATGAACATTTCCTTATCTCCTTAGAAAAGAACGATCAACCATGATCACCTAGATCGGGCAGCCCGACGTGACATGGAGTGCAGCATCATGTGATACTAGGACAGCCTAAAACGGTGTGCTGTTTGTGAGCTCCTTGTTACAGTGGCCATCGATCTCACTGAGAGACTTTCTCTTCTTCCCTGACTTTACCAGCCATGATATTCTTCTCCAGAGACTAATCCCTCCTGATAATGTGTTTAATGTATAAAGCTGTAGGAAATTAAGTCTCACAGTCTAATCTGATTTCCATTTTGGTCTTTTCCTTTTACCTTGTCTTTTTAATGGCCTTTTACTTTCATCATGTATGTTGGCCTTCTTATCACCCAGCAACTTCTGTGGATTTTGTTCATCAAAATTCACTGCCACTGAGTTGACTTTTATTTTGACAGCAACTCTATAGGACAGAATAAAACTACTCCTGTGGGTTTCCAAGACGGTAAATCTTTACAGGAGTAGAAAGTCTCACCTTGATGGAGTAGTTTGTGATTTCTAACTGCTGGCCTTAGGTTAGCAGCCCACTACACTAGCAAGTCTCCTTCAGTCACTAGTGTGGATAAATACGTCACATGCGTTCTTGATATAGTCTCTAAATTCAGGCAAAATATGCACAATAAGAGTAAACTCAAGAAAGGTCGTACTTTCGTTCCTATAAACTTATTTTAATTTTCCTCAGTTTCAATTTGAGTCATTGGTGGTTTGTTCAGCAATCATCCCCTGATCATATTCTGATTGATTGAGTTTCAGTAGCAGTCCTCTGATGGATAAATTTACTTCTGGGTTCTCAATTCTGTTCCATTGTTATATATATCTTCAAATATGCCACTATTTGGTTGCTTTGGCTACAAATACTGCTATTTTCTTATCTAGAATCCCTTTCATTTTCATAAAAGGTTAGTGAGTGGTATTTCCATCTACTAAAAGAATGAGGAATCTGGGTCCAGATTGCACTGTATCCATCACTTTATGTAGTATTAACATTTTCATCATGTTAAGTCTTCCAATCCATAATCACGGCATGTTCATCATTTATTTATGTCTCTTTTGGTTTCTTAGTGATTTTAGATTTCTCTTTATAATAAGTATTTTATATCCTTTGTCAGATTTATTCCTATGTACTTTATGTTATTGATAGCCATTGTAAATTGTAATGTCTTCCTTATTCTTTTTCAGAGTTTGATTTATTGGGTTAAAAAGAAATCTGACTGATTTTTAAATGTTGATTGTGCTGCCACTGTACTGAATATTCCAATTAGTTCTAGTAGATGTCTTACTAAATCTCTAGTATTTTCTATGTATGGGATCATATGATGTGCAAATAGGAATTGTTTTTCCTATTTCCTATTTCCTAGCAAATTGGATGCCCTCTTAATTGCCCTGTCTTACCTTATGGTCCTGATAAGGACTTTCAAGAAAATGCTAAATAGAAGAACTGATAGAGAGCATGGTTATTTGCTTCCCATTTGCAAGGGGAAGGTTTTACAGTCTCTGTTGTGTATATGCCCTTAATTATACTACAATTTTCCCCTTTAGTCTTATTTTGGTTTTATTTCTCACACACAAAATTTTTCACCTTATTTGGAAATTTACAATAAATTTTTGCCTGATTGGGAAAAAAGGCCATCATTTTGAAAAAATGCATGTGATTGTTATTCTTAATATTCCTAAGCTTTCAAAATATTTGCGTGATATTGTATTTCTTTATTTAAGTCATCTGCTAGTAATGACATACAAAGACTCTTAGCAAAGTGATCTAAGGAGAAAATCTAGAGGGCTAATGAGAAACTATTCTGTCTTCCTTTGAAGTAATCATGGGGTTTGGGCCCTAGCTGAGAATAGCAGAAAGCAGGAACCTTTGGTTACCTGTGGTCACTAGGCAGTAACAAGGGAGCTAAAGAACCAGCATCAGTCAGGAAAACTTACTTGTTACAGAAGAAAGATCGCTTACAGGGTTTAGATGGCAACTCTCATCGGCTAAGCACTTGATGCTGCTGGAGGAAGCCACTTCAGGGTTTGAGAGAGGAAAATTTTTGCTCATTTGGGTAACAAATCATACAAGGGTTATGCAGTTTGAGGTGGGCGAGGGAAGACTAAAAATACTTAAATTGTTTGTTTTTATTTTAAACTCGTAAGTGCATCAGACTTGCAAAGAATAGCATTGGTCAAGTGAGGCAGGGTGGAGATTTGGACATATGAAGAAGTCCATGCAACATCCTGGAATTGCATTTTCCAGATCCCCTTGCTACCCTGGGAAGTTCCCAAGAATCTCCTGCACAAGAATATTTTCAGTAGCTCAATGTTCACAAAGGGGCAAGAAATAGTCTTATTTACCTTATTCAGTGCTTGTTAGAACATTTTCCTGATTTATATAAAAAAGAAAAATATTTTAAAGTTCAGGGGCTAAAATCTTTTAACCAGATAACCAAGCGGCAACTTAATTTAAATAGAATTTAATCTTGAAAAACAATTGCTAAACAGTTGTATGAATATAGGGTGACATTAAGTCATGCCCCCTGTGTCTACCTAGGTAGGGATCTTGACATAAAGGCATTTATCAATTTAAAATTTTAAATACTGTTCCTAGTAAATAATCATTGAGACCTTTTAGTGAATTTTAAATATTTTATATTTAATTAACCCTTTCTCTTCGGTTATTTTATTTTCTTCTAATTTAGATGTGTATATAATTGGTGGATGAAATGCTTCTCTCCGTGTTTTCTGGGTAAAATGCAATGGCAGGCTCTACCTCCAGGCTCACAGCTCCATCAGGAAAACCATTTGAAGACTTTTTTTCCCCTCACCAAACAAGTACATGGAAAGATTAATTGTGAAATAATGAAACCAATGTTTTGATAAGGATCTTGAGGCAAAAACCAAAGGGAACCTAAATATCTCAAAATGAATTTACAACTCCCAATGTTACCTGTCCCCTTTAGGCTAGATTTGGAATATGTTTTATATTCCTTCTCTTGAACCTGAAAGGTTATATCGCCTTTAGGCATCTTTTGAGAAACAATAATAATCTTCCAAATAATTATTTGGAGGCTGAAATACACCAGGGGACAAGAGACTTGAAAATATGTCTTGTGAAGAAAGTGTGCTTGATGGTGGTGCCACAGGCCCTTAAGAAGAACTTTGCATATGCAAGAAATGAGCCATTCTCTGGCACGTTATCTAAATTTTAGACCCCAAACTCAATGCTGGAAACCAATGTCTGGTTAGATGAGACTTGGATGATTTCAAAGGAGTTCCTGGGTTGTACAAAGGGTGAATTCAATGTGGATGCTACACTAACGGTTGTAGGTTCAAGTTCACTCAGAGGACAGACCTGATAATCTACCCCGCCCCATCTAAATCAGCCATTGAAAACCCTGTGGAGAGGTTCCACTTTGACACAAGTGAGTTCAATATGAGGTAGAGTCCACTCAACAATGTTGGTTTTACACATCATAACTCGTTGTTACCTTGGAATCCGTTACAATATTGAGAAACAAATGCTCCTTGGATAAGATATCACAACTGAGGTTACATAAGGAATAATTTTGCTTCATGATTTAAGGTCCAACTCTTAAGGGCAGCTCTTTATAAAAAAGATAGTACAAATGGGCTGCAGGTTAAGCAGGCTGTTCTGTTCAGTGGTGATGAGAATCTAATGGATATTTTGACTCCATAACCAAAGGTAAATGTGGAAAATATAAAGAGGAAAAAAAGGCAGGAACAGTTAGGAAAACTGTACTGCTTGCCTAGAAGACTCAGTAAACTTTAAACTTATGAATAACTAATCAAGAGGAAATGACAATCCTTTGTGTTCTATTTTTGCAGGAAAAAAAACAACACAGCTACTATACCTGTAAGGGTTTGCACTGAAAGTAGGAGACAGTTTCTACACCATGAAAGTTATGAATTAAGAGCAGTAAAAACAATAAGAAGTTGTGAACTTTACTTATTCAATTGGAAGTTATTAAATTAAAAAAAATGAAATTGAACACATAAAGATGATACTCTAGGTATTAATGAGCTGAAATGGACTGGGATAGGATGTTTTGAACCAGAAGACCATATGATTTCTGCGATAGTTTATTGTGCCAGCCTGGCCGATAAACACAAGTAGGATTAACTGAAGGACAGAGGGATAAATGGCTCGGTGAGCCTCACCCTTGCTTGCTCTGTGCCTGAATTTAAAGGGGTACACTACCTGTGGGATGCCTAGCCTGTGGACTGTGTCTCTGTAAGTTGAGGTCCCTTTAAGTCCACACATTTGGAATGTTCGTCTCTGGAGCTGGGGACCGACAGTTGATGACAGTTGGGGACCTGCCTTGCTGTTTGCTGCCTGGATATATATATAGCCCAGCTCTCTCAACAGAAGGGGACTGGCAACTTGCGGCTCTCAAGCCTTAAAGGACTGCTAGTGTCTCGCTGCTTTATAATTTAACTGTTAATTTCTTGTATCATCTATCTATATATAATTTAAAGGTTCATTTCTTGTATTATATATCTATCTTTATAAATATATTTATATGTAATTACTAGTAATTTGGTTTGTCTCTCTAGAGAACCCTGTCTAACACAATTTCCTATGCTGGAAATGAAATAATCAAGAGGAATGACTGCATTCATCATCAAAACTGACATTTCAAGATCTATGTTGAAATACAATGGTGTCTGTGAAAAAATTATGTCTATCCAAATTCAAGGAAACCTAATCAATGCAACTAGTATTCAAATGTAGGCAGCAACCACTAAAGCTAGTGACAGAGAAACTGAAGAGCACTCTCAGTGACTTCTGTCTGAAATCGATCAAACATCCAATCAAGATGCATTGAAAATGATGGAGCACGGGAATGCAAAAGATGGAAATAAAGAGGAAGGAAAATTAGTTGGAAAACATAGATTTGGTGATAGAAATGAAACTGGAGATTGCCTAATAGAATTTATATTGCATAGTAGAATTAAGCAAAACCAAGATTTGTTCATAGCAAATAGCTTTTATCAACAACACAGAATGTGGCTATTCACATGGACGTCTCCAGATGAAATTCACAAAAATCAACTTGACAAGTTCAATATCAGCAGCCGAAACCAGGTCACAGGCTGACTGTGGAACAGATAATCGATTGTTCATATGTAAGTTCAGGTTGAAGCTGAAGAAAATTAAAACCAAATCTATAAGAGCCAAAATACTATCCCACCCAAATCTCTATCCCACTTTAATTTCAAGAAGAAATTTAGAAGAAGACATGAAATAAGTCAGATCATTACTGGTATCAGATGGATCTTGGCTGAAAGCAGAAAATATCAGAAATATATTTATTTTTGTTTTATTGAGTATAAAAAGCATTTGTGTGTACCATAACACCTCTGAAAGGCCCTTAGAACCATGGGAAATCCAGACATTTCATTTTGCTCATGGGAAATTGTACATGGGTCAAGAGGCAGCTGTGTGAACAAAATAAAGGAATACTGTGTGGTTTAAAGTCAGGAAAAGGGTGTTTCTGGGCTGTATCCCCTCACCATGTTTATCGAATTTGTATGTTGAGTAATAGAGAAGCTGGAATATATGAAACAGAATATGATATCAGGATTGGCAGAAGGCTTAACTACCTATAATATACACATGACACAGCCTTGCTTGTTGAAAGGGAAGAGGATGAAGTATTTACTGATGAAGACATCCTTTATACCATGTTCTTTTCTGAATTTTACCAGAACCCGTGCAGCTCCCTGTCAATGTCCTGCTGCCGTCATTGTTGGGTGCTCTCCAGTAAAGTTTTCCTTGCATTAATATTAATGAGATTGGTTTCTAATTTGAGCGTTCTGTTGTGCCACCTTTCTTTGGGGTGGACACACCGATGTAACTCTACCAGTCGGTTGGCCAAGTGCTTGACTTCCAAATTTCCAGGCATAGACAAACAAGTGCTTTCAGTGCCTCTTCAATTTGTGGAAACATAAGTATTGGTTTTCTGTGAAGTCCTGGGGGCTTGGTTTTACCTAATGCTTTCGGCGCAGCTTGAGCTTCTTCCTTCGTCGCTAGTTGTTTGTGGCACAGTGACTGTATTCTTTCCATCTTCTTTTCATGCTTCTTGCATCATTCAATATTTTCTCCATAGAATCTTTTAATTTTGCATCTCAAGACTTTCTTAATTCCTTTCAGCTTTAGATATGTTAAAATTAACTTCCTTTTTGCTTGTCGAATTTCACTATAATATTTTACTTTGCATATTTCACTATAATATTTTACTTTGTCTATTTAAACTAGCAATTGAAAATTTCTATTCAGGTCTTTGCCTTCATCTTATTCCATGTGCTTTAACCATTCTATGAGTAAGAGCAAGTTTCAGAGTGTCTTCTGACATCCACTTTGATCTCTTCTTTCTTATCTATAATGCCCATTGCTTTCTTCATGAATGATATTCTCGATGCCCTTTTACACCTCATCAGGTCTTCTGTCATTAGTGTTCAATGCAGCAAAGCTGTTGCTGAGACCCTTTAGAAATGCAGCTGGGATACTCAATGGTGTATTTTGGCTGTTGTGGATTTGTTTTTATTTTCTTTAGCTTCAACCTGAGCATATTTATGAGCAATTATTGGTCTGTTCCACAGTCAGACCATGCCTGGTTTCAGCTGATGATATTGAACTTGTCCATCTCCCCTTCCAAAGATGTAGTCAATTTGATTTCTGTGTATTACATCTGGAGAAATCTATGTGTATAAGTTTTTGCTGTTGCAAAAGATATTTGCTGTGAAAAAATTGTTGATCTTGCAAATTTCTATCACTTAATCTACAGCCTACTTTCTATTGCCAATCCCGTATTTTCCTACCACTGTTATTAAAAAAATCATTTTATTGGGGCTCGTACAATTCTTATCACCATACATCATACATCCATTGTGCTAAGTGCATATGTACATTTGTTGCCATCATCTTTCTCAAAACATTTGCTTTCTACTTGAGCCCTTATCTACCCCTGTTCTTTCCCCTTTGTTTCCAACTTTTGCATTCTGAAAGCCAGTTTGATCAATTTCAGACTGAAGACATTGGTAGAATTCCTCTTTCTTCATCACTAGCTTTAGTGCCTGGTACAGGAATTTGAATCCTAGTTGTCTTATTTGGATTCCCTTGAAGGCGTATAAATTTAATCCTATCCATACAGCATCGATCTTCAAGATGGATCTGGAAATGTTCTTTCTGACAACGAATGCAGTGTCGTTTCTCCTGCCAGAGTCACTGTCAGCACATTTGTCTATATCTAACAAAGTCAGATCATATTTCTGCAAGATGAAATTTCCTGGCTTAGATTCCCTTCAAGAAATCTAGATTTCTACCAGTTTCCTAATTAGGAAACTTCCAGGATATTCATTTATTTATTTAGTAGCTATTTATAGCCCTACTATGTGCTGGTACAACATGAAATTCTAGTTGTGTCATGGTGAGCAAGAATATACAGGTGTGATCCTCAGGGATCATGTGGAGAGAGAAAGAGATATCAATAATCTCAGAAGCAGAAAGCTGTCCCTTTGCTAATACTTCAACAGAGAGACATGATGCAGGGTACATGTTGCAGTGAGAGTTACTAATGCAGGAATGAGGAAATGAGCAGGTCAAGACTTCTCAGAGAGGATTTCTTTGTGGGAAAGCCATGTGAGCTTAGATCAGAATGATAAATCACAATTACCTGCTGGAGGATGGAAGAGCAGCAGAAATAGACAGCATATGGAAACACCTTGTGGTGGGAGGGAGTATGGGCCTGGCAACGAAAGTAAAATACAACCAAAAATCTACTGCTTTAGAGGCAACTGGGAGAGTGCGGCTCTCACACAGCAAGTGGGCAAAGCCTCATGGGAAATACGGTTGCAGAAAAATCCAAGTAAATAGAAACTACAGTGTTCTAACCCAGGGATGATGTGGTCACATTGTGCTAGGAGAAGTATACGTGCAGCCCAGTTGTAAAGACTAGGTTGAGGGGGAAAGGAGCCACAGTAGTAAGGTAGGGGGCTTTTATGGGAATTTTTATTGAAGATTAACAGGGATGAATGCTTTCAAAAGGAGATGAGTACACTTATTTGCTACTCAGAAGGTGACAAACTGTGTCACATTGATGGATTAAAAAGGGAAATGAAGTATGTGGATGTGGGAAGGCGGGTACAGACATGAATTGCAGTTTCTACTTTGAGTATCTTCATGATCCACCTCCCACCTTGACCAGCCATCCGACAGCAGCTCTGTGACCACTCAGCTGCAGACCAGGCAATGCTATCCCCAACAGGAGGGAAAGCCCCTTATCATAATGCGCCAGGAGGGAAGCTAAGATATATGTCTTTCCCTTAGATGATGTACTAACAATCAGATAAAAAATTTTTTTAAATTAAAATACAGTGAGTAACTTAGAGCTACCTACATGTAGTTATTCCCATGGATTGTATAGCAAGTTTACAAGGTCAACTTAAAAGGGTCACATTGCCTCACGACATAACTCATATATGTCGGTGCTTCTTGAAGTTCAGGACCAGTTGCCCACAATTCTAAAAAATGATCATGCCTTCCTCCATCTATTATAAATTTCTCATCCCTATTTTACTTCCCCCAGATCATCTTTTCCCCTAACTGACTATGCACTTCCCTCAGGGAAAGTTTGACCATCTAGGGATAAGGCCATGATCTTCCCTTGGGCCTTCAATGGGTCAATTAGTAGAGAATATGCTGTCAACCTAGTCTAGAATGTTACGATTTAAGTAACACTCTGTAGTTGAGTATTGGACTTTTGTGTGCCATTATCATATTCATATTTCAGAAAATATCTTCGGCTGAAATGTGGAAAGTGGATGCTAGAGGAAGAAGGCTAGGTATGTAGACATCAGTGATAGATTTCTGCACCCATTTTAGGAAGATTATGTGAGAACTTGACCACATCAGTGAAAATGGTAGTGAAAAAGATTCAATTAAAAATCATAAAGGCTTAATGAAGGTAGTACATCATAATAATTAACAGTCCAGATGTTTTTAGGAAAAAAGCCTGGTCTCCAGACTTGGCTCATTACCTTCCACTAATGTGAATTAGAAAAAGTACTTAATTCCACTAAACTCACTTCTCTCATCTGGCAAGCGAGAATGAAAATATCCGCTTCACTAGATAGCTGTGGGGGTTACATGAAGGAACGGCACAAAGCATTTTGTCTAGTGTATGATTCTGAATAAATATGAGCTATAAATACAAATAAGAACAGTGATGTTAATCCTTATAATGATGAATATTTTGTGACTGTTTATGAGTTGTAATAACAAATAAGGAGAACAAAATGAATCCTGGTGTCTTTGTTTCTGATTTACAGATCTGCTTTGGAACCACCAAACATTACATTGAGAACGAAATTTGATGGACAACACTTGGTGAGCTTACAGTTTGTGGTGCTTTGTGTTTGGGTGCTTTTATTTGTTTGTTTTTTGGTTTGACGTTTTACACAGGCAATAGTACAATAGTTAGCTACCACTCATGACGAAGATGTGGGAGAGGCGGCTTTGTTAGTGACGAGGATTCTCGATAATCATAGCCACTTACCACCGAGCAAGACTCACATGTGTCAGACATTGAGGTGAAACAGGAGCGAAAGAAAGCACCCCGAACAACCGGGGAAAGAGCCTCGCAGAAGGACTTGTTAGGGGAGGACAAATAAAGTCTTTGGAAAGAAGCCTGAATGAAAGGAAGGGTCGGAGGGTAAAACCAAGCAGAGGACATGATGTCGTACAAGTCAAAGCAGGAACGAGTAATAAGATAGGATCATTACGTAATAACAGTACCACAGTTAATTTTTAGCAAAATGTAAAAAGATTCATTATATTTTTCATTAAGATGCTACAAACTACCTTGGAAAGTTCAACTTCAGTGAAGAACTGGTAGGAATCAAAAGTATACTTAAAGAGAGTACAAAAACTCAAATTACTTCCATCAAGCTCATTCTGACTCACTGCAACTCTATGGGTCAAAGTAGAACTGTCATTGTGAGGTTATGAAGGCTAAAACTCTATTAGCCTCATCCTTTTCCTATGGAGTAGCAGTGATTTTGAACTGCTGACCTAGGAGTTAGCAACCCAGCATGTAACTATGAGGGGCTCTTTTACATAGGCCATGGGTGAGTTATTGAATATTTATGTGATATATATATGTAATATATCATGGGTTCTCTATATATATGTTTATGATTTTATATATATAGTAATTTTATTGAGGGCTCTTAAAACAGTCAATACAAATATGCTTTATATCAAGCATATTTGTATATATATTGCCATCATCATTTCCAAAACATTTTCTACTTGAGCCTTTGATATAAGCTCCTCTTTTTCCCCTCACTCCCCCACCTTCTCACCCTAATGAAGCCCTGAACAATTATATATTGTTAATATTTCGTATAGTACACTGCCTGTTGTCTCCCTTCACCCACATTTCTGTTTTTCATCCCCTTTAGGGGTGGGGGTGTTATATATCCAACCTTATGATGGGTTCCCCCTTTCTCCCTATTTCCTCCTCCTGAGCATCCCTCTACACTCTTGATACATGTCGCTAGCCCCACTACTGTTCCTTAGGGGTTCATCTGTCCTGAATTCCATGTGTTGAAACATCCTCTTTTTCAGTACTTAGACTCTGAAAGAAAAGAGAGGGCAGTGTAGCTACAAGGATAGGCTTGATGCAAGGATTTTTGTCACTTAGATTTTTTCCTTTTGAGCACAGTATTATAAAATGGTGCACTAATAGACCAGTTATTTGGGTGGAGGAGGGGATTATTTGTACCTTTTGCCTAGTGCTATGGTGTAACTATGCCTTGCCTACTTAGCTAAAGTCAACTCCCAAACTGATGTCATGGAATTATATTTTAGTGACGATTCAGGGGAAGCTGAGACCATCACACCCCTGCGGAAATAGCCAGTGTGATGAAATAAGTTGATTTTTTGTGCATTAAATGACATATCTAATAGAACATATAGGAAAAAAGACAAATTCCAGAAAATTTTAAGAAATACATAATTTTCTGAGGGTAAAAGTTAGTGGCTAGTGTAAAATGTTTGACGTGAGGAGTCGTAAAGATTTGAATGGTGGTTGAACAGCACCGAGATCACAAAACATTGAAGAACAGAGTTTTGTGTGTGTGCTTTCTTGTGCAGAGTCACACCGGGTTTTTCCAGTGCGTAGCCATATGCGTATAGGATCACAGAAGTGAAATGATGGCATTCACTGGGTTGGAATTTTACAGAGATGGAGAGTAGTTGCCAGAATTCAAGAGTGTGGTCTGTGTTGACAAACGGGTGTTTGAACTGATAGCCCATAATGAGTAGGATGGAGAGAGAAAGGAACATCGAGCCAGAAGGGAGCTCTTTGGGCTGGGAGAAAATGCCATCATTGGGGAATCTGAGTTTGTTTGTTTGTTTGTTTTAAGATGGTTGCAGAACAGATAGAATGGAAATGAGGAGTTGAGAGAGTGACGGGATAAAATGTCCTGGTCAGCACAGTGGTCATCAGTGTAACTGGCTGAAGCAGGGTGGAGATAAACACGATTGATAAGAATAATTATGGTGATCTATGGCAAACTGTTGAATGGTCATTTAAAAGGATGCTTGATTTACCTAGGACCTTGGCTCAGAAATTAAAAATTTTAAACCCAGCGCTGAAGTATTTGATAAATGTAATAGAGCTCATTAGGATTTTGAACATTACCAGGGAGTAAAAAGCTGGATTGGAATGATGCCCGCCTCAATTGAGTACATTTTTTACTGGAGATCTTATGAGTAGTGTTTTGAAACATAATGGAGAAAATGGGCTGGTGGATGACTCACTGGTTAAGTTTGCGTCTTCTGCGGGGAACTCTTCATGCACAGCTACCATCGATCTGCTAGCAGAAGCCTTCCTGTTGCTATGATGCCAGGCAACTTTCACAGACTCTTACAAAGACAATAGCAAGAAAGGCCTGCTGATTTTCTCTGACAATCCATAACCAACCGTGGCTATTTGTGTCATGGTGAGTCAGGGCTGCCAGCAAATACCAGCAACAGTGAAGAAATCTAACCAATGAGGTTAGAACCCTGAGTCTTGAAAGAAGGTGGGAACCAATATAGCAATTGTGAGGATGGTGCCGGACAGGGCAGTTTTCCATTCGGTTGTATGGAGGGTCACTGTGAGTTGGAAGCAACCGAGCAGCACCTAACAACAACACACTTTAGAAAACATTCATAAATAAGGAAGAGCACATATAGTTGTGGACACATTGTTAAGGAACAATAATTGGAATACCTAAAGTGTCAGAAAAACATAGTAGATTTTCTTAGCCACCTATCTATTCTTAACACTTTCATTTATTGCATTGCATTGCATTGAAGAAGAACAGGAACAAGAAGTTTCATGAGAACATTTCCCAGAAGGACAAAAAATTCTAAGCTGATTTCAGAATAAATTGTGAAGTTCTTAAATAGTAGTTTGGGATTCAATTCTCAACTGCAAGCACCTGGGACCCTGGGTAGTTGCTCTGCTTCCAAATAACCAGTTGTGTTGACATTGTTCTGCTTGCACCAGCAATCTATCTAGTTCAATAACTGGGATCTTACCTGACATCTCAGTATTACAAAGGAGAAGTAAACCCATTTCTGTACCAGAAATTGAAATATTTTTCTTAACTGATCCTTCCATTACCATTGTTTTATCCTACTAGAGGATGTAAGAAAGAGCACACACATCTTCATGTACATGTTTTTATTGTCATTGTTAGAAAATGACTACTAAAAGTGGTTGTTGGGTGTTAATATCGACTAATTAACAGATTATAACATCAACATCAATTGGAATTACAATTCATCAAAACTGAGTAGTGGCTAAGATAGTGAGATACTTAGAAAACAAAAATTTGAGTGAAAAAATTCATTTGCTTTCTCGAGCTATGGTTTATGCTTTTAAGTGGTAGTAATCTGTGTTTAATTCCAGAAATTTAAAAAGCTATATCATTTTTAGAGCATATCAGTATATTGGTATGGTATAAAATGCAACAGAATAGGGAAACTGATTTTCCTGTGTGTCTTCTCTTGAAACATGATTTTCTTTTCTGACAAGTAAATGGTATAACTGTAGGGAAAGGTGGAGCCCTGGGGCAGAGTGAATTGTGAATTGGGTTGCTAACTGAAAATTGGCAGCTTGAACCCACTGGCCACCCTGTGGGGGAATGATGTAGCTCATTCCTCTGGTAAAGATTTAGAGCTGTGGAAATCCAAAGAGGTAGTTCTTCTGTGATATATGGGGTCAGTGTGAGTCAGAATTGACCCAATGGCAGTGAGTTTACAGAGTTTTGAGGGGAAAGAGTGACAACTACCATGTTATTTTTCTAGACTTCTCATATTATAATATTAAAAATGCCCAGAAATTGACAGTATTTATTACAATGTGCATTTAAAGGAAAAGCAAAGCCTCAATCAACTGCTATACAGATGCACCTGCATTTAAGATGCAGCTTACATAGATGACACAGGACATGTGGTTCCTTGCACGCTGCACAGAAGGTAAATGAAGTGTATATTTTCCGATCACAATTGGAATTTTAAGTGAGTGGAATGGAATAAACTCAGTTTGGAATTTGAAATAAATTCAGCTTGGAATGTGTCTCAGAGCCCATCGTTTACATAAGAGCTGTACAAACTTCTCACTGTGAAACATGACACAAGGTGACATTTTCCTGGCACCCCAGAGGCAGATATGATTTTGTAAGGACTAAGGCACAGGCGTCCAGTAAAGAACTATTTGTTTCTATTTGGGCAAGGAAATATACATGCTTATATGATTGAAAATAATATTCCACCTGAAAGAAGAAGTTGTGTACCCTTTCTCAGAACCCGATAATTTTGTTTGGCATTATCAATGATATATTTTCATCTAATTCCCATTTGGGGTCTTTTTTTGCTTTTGTAGTTTTAAGTAGATTTATATGTCACACAGTGGAGTACTTATTTGTAAAAGTGGGAAGTGGCTGAGAGAAACACATGGGAAGAGTTAACTTCCAACAATTCAGAAGTAAACACTAGTTGCAACTTACCGCCAGTGTTGCCAAAGCTTTCACATATAGATTCTCGTGAGATTTGGAGGGCTCTCTTGAAGAGGAATAGGCTTTGTATGCAAGGCTCAGGAACATGTGATACCTAGAATAAATCATTTCCTAAGGTAAGTTCAAGGACATAAGACTTTTAATCTGAAAATCGCCGATTTTAGGGAGGTGGGGTGGGGTGGGTAAGACTATTGAGGGTCCAGGGAGATGCTGGACATCCTGGCGTAAAGATGGCTTTGGACTAGAGGAGACGTACAAATGAGTGTAGGCCTGTGGGTTATGCATTCTGAGGGAGAGTATGAGCATTCGTGCCATGGTGATTTCATGCGGGATTTGTTGAACGAGTAAGCAGTTTTAAGAGTTTGCTTGTTGTGAGCTTAAAGTGGTGTAGACTTGGTTCTTTCAACTGCATTGCTATACTTCTCCCTTTATTATAGAATGTACTGCATGTATTTATATTGCTTAAAGATGGCAGCTTGGGAATATTTAGCGCTAGTTTGCAATTGAGTAAAAACAGGATAAAGTAGAACAACAAAAACCCACAGCTGTCTAGTTGACTGACTCCTAGCGAACCTGTAGGTCACAGCAGAAACCCCACGAGGCTTCCAAGACCGTGAATCTCCACAGAAGCCGGCTGCCACGCCCCGCTCTGGCCAAGGGGGTTCTTATTAACAGCCTGTCACTTGTTGGCTAAGTACTTTAAACTAAACACTGTGCCACCAGGCTTCCTGAGAACCAAGATAGAGTGCCCATAATTTGGCCAATACTTGTTTCCTGGCAGTGACAAACCTGCCAGTTTTGGTGGTTTACAATATTTACAGTTTCCACTGCTTGCAGCTTTCTTTATTTTTATCCCCAGATTAGACTCAAATAAGCTGCTTTTAGCAAGCCCCAGGGTAATTCTGACTAATTCGTCTGGTTATTTTACTTCGGCGTTGTTGAAACTGACCTGTATACGTAGAGAATTACTAGATCATCACCTGGAAATGTCTGCCAGTATGACACAGCATGTGCCCATTGAAGGGAAGAGGGAAGAATCACAGGCTTTACTTGAATGCGAAGTCTAGTTAAACGAAAATGGGGTTTAAGTTATGGTCAGATTATAACTCCTTAAATGTAAGTCAGGTACAAAAACTCAGCGTAAAAAAATAAAAATTTAAAAAACAGCATAGAAACAAGAGGTTTTTGAGGAACAACTGAACGCTCAGATGTAGCAAGTGTGTCCTGCGGACCACATCCTTCCTGTTGCCCGTGGGAACGGGGTGGTCTTTGTGTTGTTTGCAGAGTAGATATGTGTATGTTTCCATAAATAAAAGGATATTCTGTGTGTGTTTGACTCTTATGAAGGCAAGATCAATAGACGGCTCTGAAAATTTTTGTTCCAACTCAAGGAGCAGCAGATGTTTAAGACCGGCACTAGGAAGAGAGTATTGAAAATGAATGACCCAGGATAGCATCCGTTGTGAAGTGCAGAACTGACCCTGTCATTCTACGTCCTGTGGTTCAGTGAAAAAGATCTGACACATGTGCCAAACTTTGGACTAATGAGCCATATTGTAATAATACTTTGAAATAGTTTGTGTTCCTTTCATGAGTTCCGTCATATATATATATATATGATAGGAGTGTCTGCCGCACCACAACGGAGCCCTGCCTAGACTGCTTTCTCTGCTCCCATTGTTCAGATTTTGCTCAGGTGGCCAGGTTAATACATCAGCAGATTATTAATGGCTTTGTCACTTATTCAGGGGCAAAATAGCACTCCCCCGAAAACAGAAAGTTACAAGAAAAAGTTGTAGGAAAGATTAAGCTTGTGTTATTATAACGAAACAGGTCATGAAACCCTCAGCTTTAGCAAGTCAGTCTCAAGTGCCTCTGCTTAGAATAGAATCCCAAGTATTACAAGATCAAGTAGAATATCACATATTTAAGTGGTAGGCATAGCATTAAAACAGGTGTATGGTATTTTATTGAATAACTATTGTCTTAAGGGCTTCTCAGAACTCAAAACCCCACTCAATCCTGTCTGTCAGTGCCCACTTATTGTGAGCCTGTAGGACAGGGCAGAACTGCCCCGAGGGGTTCTGTAATTGTAACCCTTTACAGCCGTAGCAAGCCCTATCTTTCTCCCGCTGAGCAGCTGGTGGTTTCTCAACGCATAACCACCACACCACCAGGACACTTGCAACATAATAAAGAATCGCATTCCTGCACAGTATAAGTGCATTTTTCTTTAATAGGCTGTTGAAAGTTTTATGCTAAAAGTAAGCAAAAATAAAACTGTATATTCGGATGAAGTTTTCACACGCACAAAAACACTTTCTAACAGATTACAAAGAACTGACATAACATCAGCCTAAATGAAGGACATTTTATTGAAATAGTCCCTACAATACCAATTCACAATAAAATTACAATATCTTCCTACAGTATGTGAAGTACAGATGAAATCCTAAATGTATTTTATTGAGGTAAGAAAGAGTGAACTTGCAAAAGAATTGCAAAAGAATATTAAATAGGTACAAATAGTATAACAATATGAAAAAAAAATTAAACAAAACTGTTGAAGATGAACAAAGGAACCAAAGCTGATGAAGTGGTTTTCAGGAAAATAGCTTTTTTTTTTAGATAAACTTTTAAGATAAAGAGAATTTATCTCCTCAATAAAGGATAGGGAAAGCCCTACCATAATCTAGAATCCTAGAAGAAAATTAACAAATGCCCTTATACCCCGTTAATTACAGCAACAGATAGTATTGACTATCTGTAGTTATGTTAAAATATTAAATAGACCTTAACACAATACATTTTGTATTTTATTCAGATTTAGCATTTTCAGGATTAACATTTATATTGACTATTCAAGTGAATACTTTCCTGCTGATTGTACAAACATGTTATTGAAATCCCTTTTTCTTTTATTTTGATTTCTTAAATGTGAGTATTTTCAAAGTAGACATATAGAGAAATTAAAGATTATGAAAACTAAAAGGAAAATAAAAATCAACTTAAATAGATTGTTTCATAAGTATATTATTTTATTGTAATTAAAACATGACAATTCTTAGTTGTATATATCATACCAAATTAGCACTTTGAATCAACAGAGACATGAATTAGATTAATATCCTCCCCACGTTAGCTTTTACTTCCTCTGGGTAATATGAGAAAGATTGCTGAATTGTAATGTCAGTTATATCTAAGTCTGCTTTTATAAGAAAGAGGCCATTATTTCAACTTATATACAAGGCTTCAACATTCAGCTACTTTACAAAAAATTACACACATGAAACAATTCCCTTAAGTAAGCATGATACAGTACATAACATTTCTATAAATATTCTAGCGTGGTAGCAAAACAAAAGAAAAAGTTAGTGTTTTCTAAAACACAATGTGCTTTTAATTGTAATGTATTATTACATTTTCTCTCACAGATCAATATTTGGTATTATCCTTAATAGAGTTTATACAAAGAGAATTTGATTTTCCTTATTTTGGAATTGCTCTTTTCAAATTTATCTGTAAAATGAATAACCATTCAAACAAAAAAACTCACTGCCATCAAATCAATTCCATTTCATAGCAACTCTATACGGGTTTTCTAATTGTAACTCTTCTCATCATTTCCTAAGGAGCAACTGCTGGGTTTGAACAGCCAATGTTTGGTTAGCAGGCCAACATCTAACCCAGCATACGGTCTGTAAGCCCTGTGAGAATGCACAATTGAGCAAGTAGTCTTATGCTCCCATTCCAAGGCGCCATTCTTAGTGTTTTGTTTGCACTATTCCATTACACTATTGGTTACAGGGTTCCAAGGGACTAGCCACAATTCCTCTTCAGCCAAAACTGGATGAAATATTTCTAAAATTGATTGGAAGCTACCTTGGATCAGTCCTGAGCCAGGACCAAAGCAGCATGTCTTAGAACAGTGTACTTCTCACCGTGGAGTCCCGGTGGCGTTAAAACTTGGAAATGAGGCTCCGAAGTTCAGGCCGGCAGCATTTTGCGTTCCGGCAGTGCTACTTGAATCATTGCCATGTTGGGAACCTGCCGACAGCCAGAGCCGTTCACTACAAGCAGTTGGGAAACAAACTTAATTTTATGAATGGATATATTCTGGCCTGGAGCTTATACTCGTGGATGACACACTTTCCAATATGGCTGAAACCCTCACATTATCTGTTTCGTCTCTAGCCAAATCAATTGGACCCCAAGCCCGAGTCTTGAATTTGCAGATGTTAGACCATTGAGAGTTTGGTAAAATGGTGGTTTATAATGACTTGAACTTATCTGGGTCCTTATAAACCTACAAACCCAAGCTCTTACTGTTCTTGTCCGGTGCTATAGAGTCAGTTCTGACCCATCGCAACACTAGGCACAGCTGAATGAAATGCTTCCTGGTCCTGCACCATGTTCACAATTGCTCCCATCCGGGAGCCCACTGCTGCAGGCACTGTGTCACTTCATCTCCTTGAGGGACTCCGTCTCTTTCACTGACCTCACACTTTACCACACATGATATCCTTCGCCACGACTGGTTTTTTCTTGACAAATGTGTCCAATGTCTGTAAGATGAAGTCTCACCACGATTGCCTTGGGCTGTATTTTTCCAAGACAGATTTTTTTTGTCCAGACAGCACTCTGTGATGCTTTACATCTTCTGTGCCAGCACCACAATTCAAACGCATTGGCTCTTCTTGGGCCTCCAGTAGTCAGTTCCCAGTGTTCACATGCATCCGAGACGATTGAAAATAACGTCACTGTTTCTCAGTACTCAGACGAGGTCTTGTGTAGTACATTTTTTACGCAGTGAAACAGGTTTTGTGATCTCTTGGATCCTGTTCTTTGAGCATTTAATCCACACTGAAGGTTATTATCCTTGATCTTCATCAGCACATGCTGTAAGGCCTCTTCACTTTCAGAAAGCAAGTCCTGTCATCTGTGTTTCGGATTGTTAATTAGCCTTCCTCCAATCCTTATGCCACATTCTACTTGTGATCCAGCTTCTCTGATTATGTTCTCAGCATACTAATTGAATAAGTATGGTGAGAGGATACAAACCGGCACACCTTTTCCTGATTTCTGTTTTTTTTTAACATTTTATTAGGGGCTCATACAACTCTTATCACAATCCATGCATATACATACATCAATTGTATAAAGCACATCTGTACATTCTTTGCCCTAATCACTCTCAAAGCATTTGCTCTCCACTTAAGCCCTCTGCATCAGGTCCTCTTTTTTTTCCCCTCCCTCCCCGCTCCCCCCTCCCTCATGAGCCCTTGATAATCCTTAGATTGTTATTTTGTCATATCTTGCCCTATTCGGAGTCTCCCTTCTCCCCCTTCTCTGCTGTCCCTCTCCCAGGGAGGAGGTCACATGTGGATCCTTGTAATCAGTTCCCCCTTTCCAACCCACTCACCCTCCACTCTCCCAGCATTGCCCCTCACACCCCTGGTCCTAAAGGTATCGTCCACCCTGGATTCCCTGTGCCTCCACCTCCCATATGCACCAGTGTACAATCTCTGCCCTATCCAGTCCTGCAAGGTAGAATTCGGATCATGGTAGTTGGGGGGAGGAAGCATCCAGGATCTGGGGGAAACCTGTGTTCTTCATCAGTACTACATCGCACCCTGACTGACCCGTCTCCTCTCCTAAACCCCTCTGTGAGGGGATCTCCAGTGGTTGACACTTGGGCCTCGGGTCTCCACTCTGCACTTCCCCCTTCATTCACTATGGTATATATATACACACACACACACACACACACACACACACACACACATACATACACACACATATATACATACACACACATATATATTTTTTGCATAATGCCTTATACCTGGTCCCTTTGGCACCTCGTGATCGCACTGGCTGGTGTGCTTCTTCCATGTGGGCTTTATTGCTTCTGAGCTAGATGGCCGCTTGTTCCCCTTCAAGCCTTTAAGACCCCAGACACTATCTCTTTCGATATCCGGGCACCATCAGCTTTCTTCGCCACATTTGCTTATGCACCCGTTTGTCTTCGGCGATCGTATCATGGAGGTGTGCCATCAATGATATGATTTTTTGTTCTTTGATGCCTGATAACTGATCCCTTTGGGATCACGCGATCACACCGGTTGGTGTGTTCTTCCATGTGGACTTTGTTGCTTCTGAGCTAGATGGCCGCTTGTTTATCTTCAAGCCTTTAAGACCCCAGACGCTATCTCTTTTGATTGCCAGGCACCATCAGCTTTCTTCACCACATTTACTTGTTAACCCGCTTTGGCTTCAGCAGTTGTGTCGGGAGAGTGAGCATCATAGAGTACAAATTTAATAAAAGTATTCATGAATTGAGGGAGTGCTTGAGTAGAGGTCCAAGGTTCTTCCACCACCTTAATACTAAACCTATAAATATAGACACATAGATCTATTTCCCCATCCTCATATATATATTTGCATGAACATGTCTTTGTCTAGACCTCCATAAATGCCCCTTGACTCCCAGCTCCTTCCTCCATCTCCCTTGACTTTCCTCCTGCCCCACTACCATGCTCAGTCCCCACCTGGGCTACAGCTATACCTCTTCTCTACGCAACCTTACCCTTGATCATCCCCTCCCCAGGCCTGCCACTACCCCCTCACTACCATTTTGGGTCCCATGTTGTTCCCTTGTCCCTGTGTTTGTTAACACCACTTCCTTACCCCCCTACCCCTCCCCCACCCCAAGTCCCCCGGAACTGTCGGTCCCGTTGTTTTTCCTCCAGATAGTTCATCCAGCCTGTCCTATTCAGACAGACCTGTGGAGACACTAACATACACGAAAACAAAATTTCTAACCATGAAGTAGTTCCTTCTTCTAGTTGCCCAATTGCCTCTTGGTACATGTACAAGTTCCTCACGAGCACAATGATGTGTTCTGGAATTCCCATCCTTGTCACGGCTAGCCATAGGTTCTTTGCTCCACACAGTCAAATGCCTTGGGATAGTCAATAAAACACACAGAAAATCTTTTGAGTGTTCTCTGCTTTTAGTAGAGGTCCAGCTGACATCAGCAGGTGATATCCCTTGTTCCTTCCATGTCCTCTTCTGAATCTGCTCAAACCCCTGGCAGCTCCCTGTCACTGTGCTGCTGAAGCCTTTGTTAGATGATCTTCAGGAAAAGTTTGCTTGCTTGTGGAATCAATGACACTGTTCTATAATTTGGAGCACTCCGTTTGATCACCTTTCTTTTGAAAGGGCACAAATGTGGGTCTCGAACAGTCAGTTGGCCTTGCAGCTGTCTTCCAAATGGCCTGGCAGAGACAAGTGAGTGCTTCCAGGGCTTCCCCGGCTCGTTGAAGTATTTTGATTGGAATTCCATTAATCCCTGAAGCCTTGTATTTCACTAATGCTTTCAGTGCCATTTGAATTTCTTCCGTTAGTACCATTGACTCTGGTTCATATGCTGACTCAGTGTACTTTCTCCATGTTTTTCTTCTGCTTTCTGAATCATTCAGTATTTTGCTCATTGAATATTTGAACATTGCAACTGGAGACCTGAAAGTTTTTCTTCAGGTCTTTCAGTTTAGGATATGCTGAGCATCTTCTTCCTTTTTGGTTTTATATTTATATTACTTTTCAAATACCATGATAATATTTCACTTTGTCTTCTCAAGCTGCTTTCTGGAATTTTCTATTCAGATCTTTGACTTCATTTCTTCTATGTGCCTTAGCTACTCTATGCTTAAGAGCAAGTTTTAGAGTCTCTTCCGACATCTACTTTGATCTTTTTTTCTTATCTTTTTAATGAATTTTTGCTTTCTTCATGAATGATGGTCTTGATGTACCTCCCACAGCTCATCAGGTTTTCTGTTATTTGTTTTCAATGTGTCAAATCTGTTCTTGAAATTCAGCTGGGTTATCCTCAAGGCCATATTTTGGCTACCGTGGACTTGCTTTAATTTTCTTTGGCTTCGGCCTGCACTTATATATGAGCAATTATCTGTTCCACAGTCAGCCTGTGTCCTGGCTTCGCTGCTGATACGGAGCTTCTCCCGTATGTCTCCCAGAGATGTAGTCAATTCGATCTTTATGCATTCCATCTGGAGAAGTTGTGGTGTTGAAAAAGGCATCTGCTATGAACACGTACTTGGTTTTGCAAACATTTTTAATGCGATTCTCCTGCTAACTTTCTATCACCAAGATTGTATTTTCCAATTACTGTTCCTTTCTCTTTGTGTCCAACTTTTGCATTTGAATCATCAGTGATTATTAACTCACCTTAATTGCATATTTGATCAATTTTCCACTGAGGACATTGGTAGAATTGTTTAATTTCCTCATTACAAGCATTCATGATTGGTGCATAAATTTGAATAATAGTTGTTTTAATTGCATTTCCTTGAAGGCAGATAGAGATCATCCTATCACAGACAGATCTTGAATGCTTTTTTAACAAGGAATAAAATAGCATTCCTCTCAATTGTGTGAGTCCTGGCACAGCAAACCAGTTGATTTTCTGATTCAAAATGGACAATTCAGGTCCATTTCTAACATACTGATATGTATGCATCCCATTGCATTCTTTAATACTTCCAATTTACCTAGATTAAGCTTTTAGTGACATGAATTAAGTATAATTTCCTTTATAAAGTCTACAGCCCAAATAATATACCTGTAGAAATTTTTTTTGTAATTTTTCTTCCCATTGACACTTTCTGTAGCAATATATGATAGTGGTTAAGAGTTCATTTTAGAATTTTGTATTTATGAGTTGAAGTCCAGACTCTGCTATTAAATATGAATGCTTAGAAATGTTACATTAATTTTACCACAGAAGGCACAAGCTAAGATTCTATGAGATCATACATTTAAAGTTATTAGCATACTGTCTGTTGTGTAGAATGTATTTAATAAATGGCAGATATTAGAATAATTATGATTATTCAAAAATCTAGCATTTTCTCCACCTGCCAAATTTACCTTCAAAGTAAACTCCTTAATCTTCTTCTCCCTCTATATCCTTTTGGAGTTTGTGTATCATATTTTATCATTACCCCCAATCAGGTAAGCTAACATTTATCATTGCTGAGTGTTGTTCCCATGCCCTTGTGACACAGTGGTTAGTTACCAGGCTGTAATGGAAACCACCGGCCTCTCTGTCACAGAAAGGTGTAGCAGTCAGCTTCCATGAGGACTACAGCCTTGAAAACTGTGAATCCGTTTTACTCTACCCTAAAGAGTCAACAGGAATTCGGACACTAAACCATGGCTTTGTTTTGGGTGTATTTTGCGGGGGGTGGGAGGCAAGTAGGTTTTATGCCCCCATATAGTTAATTGTCTAACGTTAATTATTATCATGGTACATCCCAGGTAGCATAATGGTTACTTGTTTGCCATTTGAAACTACCAGCTACTTCTAGAGATAAAGACAGGTCTTTCTACTCCTGTGAACACTTACAGGCTGGGGAACTCAAAGGGCCAGCACTACCCTGTCGTAAAGGTCCACTGTGAGTCTCATCAACTCGATGATGGTAAGTCGAGAATTATTATCATGACTATGTAAATATTCTTAATTTTTATTTCTGCATTCTTATTTCAGCCCTTTATCATCTCTGGGTCTGACCTTTACAATAACCACTTAGTCATTCGTATACAAAATCTTATTTGAGATCTTTCTGAAAACTGCCCCTTCCCGCTACCACTATCTTCCAGAAGCAATGTACACTGCACAACTCTTCTAAGAGAAACACACTGCTTAACCTCAGCCCCCCTTTGCAACTAATCTCCTCTCACAATCTACTCTGCACTTTGAAAGAAACTTCATATGTGATCATTTAAAACTTATTTTGCTTTTAGAAAAAAATCCAGCCTTATCTAGTGGCAATACATTTCCTTTGATTTGTTTGGTATACTTTACCAAATGAGTATGCTTTTTCTACCATAATAATGGTTAAATGGAAGCTTGGAAAACAAACAAAAAATAATCAGTTACCATTGAGTCCAATGCAGTGACCTAACAGAAGTCAGATTGGAAAATGTGTGCCATGGTGTGTGCTGAGTGTTTGGAAGTAGATTACTAGACTTTTCTTCCAGGGTGCCACTGAGTACACTAAAACCACCCCTCACTTAAAAAAACTAAGTTTTCTTGACATTTGATTCATATATCATATATTTTAATACTTTAAACATATTAAAGCATTGTTCAATTATCACCACAATTTGAGAAGATTTCTTCTTGTGCTCATTATTATTCTGAAAAACTCACTGCCATCAAGTCAGTTCTGATCCATAGTGACCCTATGTCACTGTCCCTGTGGAATTCTGAGATGATAGCTCTTTGTGAGAGTAGAAAGCCTCATCTCTCTCCTGCAGTGTGACTGGAGGTTTTAAACTGCTGGCCTTGGGGTTAGCAGCCAAATACTTAACACTCAGTCACCAGGGCTCTTCCCAAACTCCTCGGCCTTTGCCCTAATGCACTATTAATCCATATACTCTCTTAATAGATTTCCTCTCTTAGATTTCATATAACTGAAAACCATGAAAACAAACCACCACCGCCGCCACCAGCAACAAAAAACCCGGCAACTATCACATAATACAGAGAAAATCCCCTATGGAAAATAAGGCAGAAAATAATAAAAATTAGAACAAATTTAAAATGGGTCAGAAGGGAGGACAAAGGATATGGTGTTAAATTTTAACCTATTTCTGCATTCCAGCATTTTTGATCAGCAGTCAAGACTTATCAACTTATCCCACTCATGGACTCCAGCAGCTTAGAAAATGAATATTAAAGAAGAACCAGAAATCAGAAATAATCGATCATATTTCCAGAAATGTTATAAGACCAATAAGTAATCCTATTAAGCATAACCCATTACCATAACCCATTGCCATCATGTTGATTCCAACCCTTAGAAAATTACAACTGCCTCATAGAATTTTCAAAACTGTAAATCTTTATAGAAGCTGACTACCGTACCTTTCTCCGATGAAGCAGCTGGTGGATTCAGAACACTAATCTTTTGGTTCAGAACTGAGCTCTTTGACAACTGGCCTCCAGGCATCCTCACATTAAAGTATCATGTGGAGCTAGGTAGATAGGCACACAGAGAGACATATATATCTTAAATGTATTGCGATTGAAAATGAATGCAGTGATGATTTTTTAAACTTACACCGGACATGCTGGCAGGGGAGAACTGTCCCTGGAGAAGGGCATCATACTTGGTAAAGTAGAGGGGCAGTGAAAATGAGGAGCATCCTCAACAAGAGAGATTCATATGGTGGCTGGAGGAGTTCACTTAAACTTAGGAACAGTTGTGAGGATAGCTTACATGGGCAATGTTTCATTCTGCTTCTTGTAGGGTCGCTCTGGGTCAGAACCGACTAGATGGTATCTAACAACACCATTATAAATGATGTCTGTGTTGTAACTGATTTTTAAAAATAAAAATTGTGATTAATTAATAATATCTCCTAGATTTGATATTCTATGTATTACTATGGAAGGTTGTATTGCTGCCCGTTTAAGCCCCCTCCATCCTTTTATTTTGACTGATTCTGATTTAACATTTTCAGAACTGTAATCACCACACACCTTTGAGCTGGTTAAAATTACAAAGCATGATATTCACATTGGGGAATCAAAAATAGCTTTTATATCTTCAAAGGATACTTTCTTTGCTCCCCAGGAGACATATGGAGAGTCTAATCGGCAGAACACTGCTAAAATCCACGTGTAGGAATTGTACTTTCCACTGGTTATCATGTCCTGCAGGATCCCTGTTGTAGTTCCCTTCTGTGTAAAGAAACATGACAATAAGTATCTCAGTAAACCAAGTCCCAGAAATGATGTGATGATGATACTATGCATAGATTGCGCACAAAAATTATTTTTTCAAAGCAGAATGTCAATATCTGTCAATTCTGATACAAAGCTGTGCTTAATAGATATTTAGGGCTTAAATTAGTACTTAGTAGAAAATCACATACATTCATGTATAGCTTGAATTGTGGTTGCTAGACCCAGTGGTGCTACATTTGGACACTGGCTTCGCTCTGTTTGCTATTATTGCCGCATGCTGTTGACCCTTGACTCCTGGCAATCCTATGCACCATGGGACCAGGCCTGTTGTGATCCAGACAGTTTTCATTGCCTGATTTTTGGAAATAGACAGCCAGGCCTTTGTCCCTAGTCTCTCTTAGCCCGTGAGTTCCACTGAAACCTGTTCCATATCAGGATCACTTACCGTCTCAACAACTTCAGGCAAATTGTGTAAACTCTGTTTTCTCATCTATATTTTAAGGATAAAAATACCTATTAACAGAGTTATTATGCCTATCAAATAATAAATTTCAAGTAAAGCACTAGGTATATATTTGGTGCATAGTCGGCAGTGAGAAATTGAAAGTCTCCTATTTAGTGAAGAACTATAGTTTGCTTTGATGGTAATTCTTCCTGAAAGTTCTTAATCTTCTGTTTAGACATGATTGTTGTTCTAAATAGTCTGCTCCTCACCCCAAAAGAATGAATCTTAAAATGTTATATCATTTCCGAATACCCGTTTCCTAATTTCTCTGTCAGTTGAACCCTCCCCAGTGAGGCACTCTCTGACCTTTTCTGCTGTCAATGGTTTAAAGTCTCCCTTTCGTTTCCAAAAGGCTTTTGTGCTGCTTTTCCTTGCTGCTTATTATAGGCTTGGAACCAAGGACTATAAAAAGTATTTGGCTGTATGAGGTTTTGGAATGAAAGAAATTTAAATGGGCACTCTGCCTCCATAGATCAGCAAGGGTCAAAATGGCTTTTTTAAAAAGAGTATATGAAAGAAGTATTATAGAAGGATGGCGGGCACCAACCTCGTGGGTTGCTTTCGGCACTGAATTATGCACGCTTCATTAAGGCCAATGACAAATCTCACATCTTGTATATTTGCAAATGTGCTCCACTGACAAACAAACCTTCCCCATGTGCTCTACTAGGGAAGATGTCTAATCTGCATACATCTGTTGAGTTTGTACCTGAACAGTTTGACAACCATGGCCCAAAGGCACCTAAATGCACTGCACATTCTCATCAGTGGAACACATGCCATGTTTTCTGTTGAATATTTACATGTTCTATGGCTTCTACACAGGCAGAAAGTGGCTTAGCATTAGTGTATGGAATTACATGGCATTAGAAAGCTATTGGGGTGTAAGAGAATGAGACTACTGGGTTTCTGGCCAAAGTTTTGTATTTCTTCATGTAAGGTTTTCGGATATAATTACTCTGTAGCCTTATATTTGAAAAGGGTGGGAGTTGGATTAATTTATGTCAACTAGACCCTCCTGGCTAGAGGTGGTCAAGCTTGTGAATCAAGTGGGAGTTTGATGACACTTCCGTGGGGGTGTGGCCTTTTGTGTAAGAGTGAGGGATGCTGGAAATTGGTCTCTGTGGAGACTTTAACTTCCTGCTTGCTGGGACTCTGCCACCAACCCTGAGAGCTGTCCGTGCCCTGCCAGGTTTCCACCAACTTCAGACCCACATAATTCTGCATCTTCCAGCCTGTGACCTTCCTACTTCCTGATCCTGCATGTGGCTATATGAATCTTATGGACTAATGGACTAGTTTCAGACTTACAGACTTTAGTTGCACTGGACTGGGATACCTTCATATATATATATATATATATATATATATATATATATATATATATATATATATATATATATATATATATATATATATATATATATATACACATATACACATATATACATATATACATATATACATATATACTTCTTCATTTAAGCTCTTTCTTATACATAGGTGAGTGTCGCTGGATTTGTATCTCTAGAGAGCAGGCCTAATAGGAACATAGACAGATACAACTGCTGGTGCAAGGAGTAAACACTGGTCTTCTAAGAATACATCGTAGCTGTCTTTTTTTAATTTCTTTTAAATATGTGCTTTTATAGGGGACTCTTACATCTCTTATCACAACCCATGCATTCCTCCAGTGTGTCAAGCACATTTGCACATATGCCATCATCATCTTCAAAGCGTTCTCTTCCCACTTGAGCCCCTGAGATCAGCTCTAGAACTTGGGTCAGCGCACTGTGGCTCTTGGGCCATATGCAGATCTTTCGGTACATATATGTGACTCTGAAGTAAAATTACAAAAAATTTTAAGTATACTATTTACATAATGGTGATTTCATTTGAAAAATACATTTGTGGCTCTGAAATAAGTTGTAAATTGTGTGGGGTAAAGCATTGGCTCTTCCATCTCCAAAGTTTGCTGATACCTGTTCTAGAAGAAAAAGGACTAATTTAGAATTGTTTTGTAATGGTCTAAGTACATATGCATAAAGATTGTACAGAGGTAGTAATATTGAGAAGGGAAATGAAGGGATAAATTTGATAAATATCAGTGAGGAAGAATTTGTGAGCCTTAGTGGCCAATTGAATGCAGAAAATGAATTAAGAAAGAGAAAAAGAGAGGCTTAAAAGTTTTTAGTTTAGGACATCTTTGAGTGAGAGTGCAAAGGCTGGGGAGTTGGAATAAGGGACAGTGATAAACTTTGATCTTTCTGTAATTAGATTATCATGTAAAGATACCGAGTGGACAGTTACTAAGGAGAAATACAGAAGCTGAGAATAAAGCTTTGGAACTTTTCATGTATCAATCTCAGTTGAAATGATGAATCTACTTGAGATTTCTGAGACCATGGTTGAAAAATGACTACAGAGTAATATTGAGGACATTAACATTGCCAGATATACATTGAGGAAATTATATCACAAGCTGTACTAGAATAGATATTATAATATATATCGCTTTTTTCAGTAATATATCACAATCTTTTTAGTAGATATCCAATTCAGCAGGTTTTGAAAATATAATGCTTTTCCCTCAAATGCAATGCTTTCCCTATAATAATGACAAAATGGGGTACGTTTTCCCTCTATAGTTCCATAACCCAGCTACATCTAGGGAAATAGCAAGTTGTCCAGGAAGTGGACATTGTTGTATAGATAGGATCCTTATAGATTCAAACAAGTTCCCAATACACATTTACCAGCTGTGTGACTGGAGTTAAGTATGTGGCTCATCTGTGCCTCAGTTTTTTCATCTGCAGAATGAGGATAATCGTAGGACCAATAATAGTACATCTTCTGGGCCAATGTGAGGATTCAGTTAATCAATACTACCCAGACCTGGTAGTGTAGTGGTTATGCATTTGGGCTGCCAACCACAAAATCAGTCGCTTGAAACCACCTGCTTCTCTGTAAGAGAATGTCAAGTCTTTCAAGGTCCGTAAAGAGTCACAGTCTTGGAAGCCCTCCAGGCCAGTGCTCTCATGTCCTACAGGGCCACTGTCACTTGGATTCTACTTGATGACAGTGAGCTTTTCCTTTCCTGAGGGTGGGGGTGGTGCTTAGAGAATAGACCTACCTGGAAGGTGTTCAATACTGGCTAGCTAAAATAATACACTTCTGCATGCCCTGTGCATACAGACTTATTTAAAGTGGTATTGTTATTTAAACTTCGTTAACATGTTGTGAGGTTCAGAAAGACCTCGATTGATGACCTGGTCACTACTGACAAAGTAATAGGGCTTTCTATCACAGCTGGTTTAATATAGCCTTAGGATATGTTAGGTATGTATTTCTTGCTTGGAGGAAAAGCAAGATGGAGAGAAGAAATGAGAAGTGCCATGTGAGCGGCTATGGAAGCTGTGAAGAGTTTCTGCGATGAGTTTTCCCTTTGTAAAATAGCTGGCAGCATTTAGATCATTTTAACCATTGCTTGGCAGAGAAATGACAGTCCCAAACTGGAAAAAGCAATCCACAATTAGCCAGATATTTTGTGTTTTCTAAAACATGCTATTATTTCCTGGACTTTTTGACATTTTCCTCTTATCTTCCTCACCCTTCTATATCCTCTTCTCCCAAACCCTTGGATTTTGTTTCCCTGTAGACACAACATCCTTGGCTTTCGTTTACTGAAAAATAAAGAAACCAATAACACAGCTTTGAGCGGGTGAGCCCCAGTAGCGATGCACCTCTGAGGAATGCCCTTACATAAACGAGCATCAGCAGAATGTAACAGAACGGCCGTCACAAGATTGCTGGTTTAATATACATCTTAATATAGCATACAGGGTGGGGATGCACCATGACTGTGTTTGGTCACCAACCAACAGTGCACTGGTGTCATTGCCTGCTGCTGCCTCAGCCACGGTGTTGTCCAGCTTAAGACCTCAGGCTACAGGTGTCTCTGGGGTAGAGTCCAGGTCACCCAGTAGAGTTCCCACTTGAGAGCTCACGGATGCAGCCACTGGAGCATGACGTTCGCCATGAAGATCCAGGATTCAGTGTCCCAGACGTCTGTCGCTCCCAGCCTGGGCTCCCCGGACACCCCCGGAAGCCCTAAGTCAATTCTACCCTCCCACTGCACGCCACTAAAGACCCTCCCTTCCTAATGATGCCGAGAGCATCTTCAGTCTCTCCTGCCCCTACCTGGCGGTCAGCCTTCCCTCCCCTCCCCTTCCCGCAACGGAAATGCACCTATGTTCGCCCAAACTTGACCATTTCCTCTGCCTTCTCCTGCGCTGCCCCTCCCAGCAGCAAGTCTTATCCCTCTAACAGGACCCCTTCCCTCACCTCAGGCCTACATGGCTACGCTCAGCTGCAGAATCCCCCCGCTCTGCCCCGACCACTTGATCCTCGCTGCAGTGAGGTGCCATCTAGCCCGACGTACCCTATACTTACCTACAGTGGGCGGTGTATGTTCATTGGCACCGGCCCAGCTCTTTACCAGGCTGCCTGGTTTCTGATGACCTGTCTTCTTGGGGTTGCGCTCATGCCTGTTCTGTTGCTCTTGCCCACCACAATGGACTTTCGTGGTATTTGTGCTTTTGTGCTTGGCGATCTTCACTCAGCACAATGCTTCCTGAGTCTTCCACGAGTTAAGGTGTTTCATGATTTCCTTGCTGTTTGTCAGGGATAGGGAACATGAGTGTTCCATTGTTTACCAGAGTTTTTATAATCCACTCTTCTATTGGTGGGGATTTAGGCTGTTTCCAGCTTCTTGCTATTGTGAACTGTGCTGCAGTAAACTTGGGGGAGCAAACGTCTGTTCCTGATCTGTTTCTTCTTTCTTTTGGGGTATATGCCAAATAATGGTATGGCTGAGTCATATGGTAGTTCAATTTGCATCTGATTTGCATATCGCCATATTGCCTTCCATGGTGGCTGGACATATTTACAAGTCCATCAGCAGTTAATATCTTATCCTACCACACCGTCCCCAACATTTGTTGTTCTCGGTTTTTTTTTTTAATTGGGCTACAGTAATGGGCGTCAGGTGGTAGCTCATGGTTGTTTTGACTTGCATTTCCCAAATGGCTGATGACCGGGAGCACTTCCTCATGTGTTTATTAGTGATTCAAGTATCATCCTCTGTGTATCATCTGTTCAGATCTTTTGCCCAGCTTCTTAGAGAGCTAGTAGGATTTTTCTTCTTGTAAGCTTGTGAAATTCTATAGATCATACTAATTAGCCCTTTGTCTCATATATCATTACGAACTATCTTTTCCCAATCTGGGCTTTCTTTTTACTCATTTAATAAAGTCTTTCATTGCGCACAAGTGTTTTATTTTTAAAAGGTCCCTTTTGTCTATTTTACCTTCCATAGCGCGAGTTTCCTTTGTTAATTCTGATAGCGCACATAATCCTTGCACTGGGACCCCTAGCTTTGACCTGGTTTTGTCATTGATGATCATGATAGGGTTTTATAGGATTTGGGTTTTATATTTAGGTCTTTGATCCACCGTAGGTTTTTTGCTATGCATTTAGTGAGATATGGGTCTTCCTTCATTCTGCTGCATGTGGCTATCCAGGCTTTCCAACACCATTTATTGACAAGGGCATCTGCTTCCCATTTATGCACATTCTGCTGTATGTCACTGGTTGCAGTCCCCACAATGTATCACATATCGCGCATCCTCCCTATGTTTCTTGTTTGCATTACTCTTTCTTTCCTAGGCCTCTAAACTTGGTTCTTGAGCAAAGCCTGCTCGTTTGATCTCAAATGGTTGATGATTCGAAGCTGTACATGTATCATGCATATTCTTGTTCCTCTTGTAGTCCTGTTCATTGTTGGGATAAAAAAGTGAACCAAGAGGGTGAGTTCATTTCCAAGTCATTAGTTACTCCCTTTACCATTATTAACCAGGCTGACTCAGGGTCACAGTCTCAGGGTTCCACTTATCTGGATCTCACCAATAAGCCTGGTATCCTTGTGATGTTGAGTTGCTCTATATTTTCCCACATTTTATGCGGTTACTGGAGAGCTCACTGGCGGTTCAGATGTGCTGTAAAGTCGGAAGGCAGCAGCTTTGCTGCTGCACTTACTGCTATCGATTGGATTCTGACCTACTGAACGTGATGGAACTGCCCCGTGGGCTTCCCAGACTGTAAATCTTCATGGGAGGAGAAGGCCTCATCTTTCTCTCGGGGAGGGAGTGGCCGTGCTCAATGCTGATCGTGACCAGCACATAGCCACGGCACCACCAGAGATACGGGGCTATTATTTGGATTTCCAGATTTGCCCTTGTATCATTTTTTAGTGGAGAAAATACCTTAAAGGTTTTTGTTGTTATTTTTATACCAATCAAACTAATTGTAGCAATCTTTCAATGTAACATATCTAACTGCTAAAGCTTGGGTCAGCCAGGCTAAATCACAATCACTTTTAGGCACGACACTTACTTTGCATACAAGACATGATAGGCTTCGTGGTGACTGTGAGGTTCTCTGTTCAGGCTTCGAGGTCTCCAAGACAACCAGCGTCCTGGTGCGTCGTCTTTTTCTGAAGCATGCAGCATTGTATTACACGCTTAGACAGCCACAGTCGGATGCAGGAGAACTGTATTTTTATCTAATTGTTTTATCTGTGAATACTGTATTTAAAAAACAAACATGCCTCAATCGCCAGTGAAAATTATGAAAGCCGTGTAAAAGAATGTCGTTTCTTCTCTTTAGGTCTACTCTGTGACCTAAAGGTATCGACACATCCCCTTTCTTTTGAATGTTGCTAGATGCTGGGGGCTCAATGCCTGGTCATTTTTTGTACTGTCATTTTCTATCATACAGCCTTCTATTTACTGCTAGAACAGAAATAATTTGAGAACATGTTTCTAGTCTAAGAATTTTTTAGATTAAAAAGAGAGTTAAAAATACATATCTTTCAATACAGTTGAAAATGTCTCTAACACAGTAACCAGGGTTTGAGAAAAGATTTTTCCCTTTACCATTATTAACTAATTTTAGTGGTTGAACGTTTTAGTTCTGGCAGGAAGTCCCAGGATCAGAAGAGCCTTGTAAGCAGGAAATGTGATTGCTGCTGGCTCTGAGGTACTGCCAGCTCCCACGGAAGGTAACCTGGAGGGTCTCTTGATAGGCATGCACTGAGGTGAAGGTTAAAGTTAAATTTAGTTAAAGAAATCATTACTATTTTAAAAAATGATATCCATGCCTTAGTCTTATTTTCATTCCCTATCTTTCTTCCTGATATATATATTTCTTCCCAGTTGTTGTTATGTTTCTTCCCAGTTATGTTGTTATAAGTCTTATTCATATCCTTTCTGGAAGGCATCTTGTTTAAGAAAATAAATGAACAGGTTTCCATTACTGAAGCCAATTGAATATTGGCTGAATTCACTCAGTTACAGCCTTTCTGTATGTCTAAAGTTAAACATCTACACTCAAATACAAAGTTATTGTATAAGGGTGGGTATCAGCTTTTGCAGCCCCCTGGACTGTTCCAGTGTCCCCCGGGGGCAGAATCATCCACGTTGGGAAACAGTGCTCTCGCAGATCAGAAACAAATAATAAATTTGGGGTAGATGATGTTTGTGCAGGATCTGAAAGAAAGTGCATGAATTCCAGGAGCAGAAATGGGAGAGACGACATTGCCAACAAAGAGATCAGCTTTATGCAGCAACACTTTCTGGAGAAAGATGTGATGTTGAAGGAGCAAGAGGCGACTAGAAGTGGCATTTTTGCAGGATGCAGATGGGGAAGGAAAGAGGTGCCAAATGTGGGTCGAGAGGGTGAAGTTAGAGCCACAGATTGGAGAGCCAAATTGCAAGTGTCTTTTCTGACAGAAAAGTGTCTTTTCTTCCATCTTTGTTCTGCAGCCAAATGGGAGGCATTGAGGTTGCTAACCAGAATTGTTTAGAAAAAGAATTTAGAAAAAATGAGGAAAAGCCTAACTTAGAGCAAGACCCGAGTCATGTATATAAATGTGGAAAAGGTTTGAAAGTGATGGTCACAAAGATGTGCAGGCCAGTGCTTAGAAAACATATGTACCTCTTCAAGTTGAAAAGTAACCATTTAAAAACTCCTAAGGTCGTGTAGTGATTAGGTGGTCATGTAGTGACTATGTGTTGAACTACAGATCTACGTGGTCGGTGGTTCCAAACCAACAGCCCCTCTGCAAGAGAAAGACCAGGTTTTCTATTCCTGCAAACAGATGCAATCTCAGAAACACACCTGGGGTTCGCTATGAGTCTGGATCAGCTATAGGGCAGTGAGTTTGGAATTTTTTTTGAAAAGACAAACAGCCTGTGTGCTTATAATTTTGGTTATAGCATAATTGGATGTGACTGGCTGTAGTTTTCATTTTAAACAGTTTTAATGGCATCTAATCCACTTATTGTACATTCATTAGTTCAATCCTAACAAGAAGAGTTGCACAATCATTATTGTAATCAATTTTAGAATATTTTCTTCCTCCTTGTACTTATTGTTATTAGTGTAATTATTTTTCTTGTGGTGTAAATATACACAACAAAACATTCTCCAATTCAACAACTTATACATTTATAAAATTTAGTGTCACTGATTATATTCTTCATGTTGTTCAACCATTTTTGATAGTCTTTTTCAAATTATTCCATCACCATTAACATAAACTCAATGCCCCTAAGCAAAAACTCTTCCTCCTTCGTCCATGCATCCACTCACGCTGTGCGTCATAAACTGGGAAACCTAACAGATACAATAAAAAACAATAGCAAAAGGAAACAGAAAGGAAAATACTACTACTAATAATATAAATATAAAAACTAAGAGTAAAATAAAGATCATCAACAATAATAAAAACAGCCCAAAAAGAAATGTCTGACTTGGAACAAGCAAAAAATATTAAGCCTAGAGCAAATTCAGGTTGGCTCAAGAGGGAGACAACTGACATATATATTAAACCATCATCCAATCCACCATAATCAAGCTAACCATCATCTCTGTCTGATAATAAAGCTGTTGGAATCCCTTGCCTGTGGCGAGATGGGATCTGCCAGAGGCTTAATCTGACTAGACGATGTGTAGCTGGATTGCGGGCTTCCCCTGTCCTCCATACCCTTCAACAAATTGGGCGTTCACAATTTGAACTTGATGCTTTTTCCTTCATCATATTTGGATTTTGTTATCTTTGAATCGCCTATGCTGGTGTGCTTCTTCCATGTGGCCTTCGTTGTGATACCTCGTTTAGCTAGTCACATGTTTTCATTCAAGGGTTAAAGACCCCAGACACTACTTTAGTTGGTAACCAGGCTCTACTTTCTTCAGAGCACTTTGCTGTAGCATGTTTATGTTCAGTGATATCTTCAATAAGGCAAGTATCCAGCAGGCCCATGTTATAAGAACTAACTGTTCTTGGATTGTGGCTATCACTGAGTGGGAACACAAAATTCACCTTTCCACAAGTTAAAAATGACTACAGTTTACTTTGGTGGTCATTATGACGAAACAAAAACCAACAGCAATGCAAACAAAACAAAAAGGAAAAGCATTGCTGATCATCCCCCTGGGGCACAGGGCGATTGCACTGATAGCAATACTTTATCCCATGTCATATAATTTAAGGCACTGTTGATATGACGAGTTTGTTGAGTGTAGTGCAACTTTGAGCTGCATTCCATGAGTTTGTGCTTCATACAAATTTATTTCTTATTTTTTGATCATTTTATTGGGGACTGATACAACTCTTATCACAATCCATACATATGTCAATTGTGTAAAGCACACTTGTACATTTGTTGCCCTCATTCTCAAAACATTTATTTTCTGTTTGGGCTATTGGAATCAGCTCCTCATTTTTCTTTCTTTTTACCTCCCTCCCTGCTCTCCTCTCCCTCATGAACTCTTGATAATTTATAAAGTATTATTATTTTGTCATGTCTTTCACTGTCCGACGTCTCGCTTCACCCACTTTTCTGTTGTCCATCCCTCAGGGAGGAGGTTATATGCAGATCCTTGTAATCAGTTCCCCCTTTCTACCCCACCTTCCCTCCACCCTCACCACTGGTACCACTACTCTCACCACTGGTTCTGGGGGATTCATCTGTCCTGGATCCCTGTGTTTCCAGTTCTTATCTGTACCAGTGTACATCCTCATGTCCAGCTGGATTTGTAAGGTAGAATTGGGATCATGATAGTTAGGGGGGCGGGAAGGAAGCATTCAAGAACTAGGGGAAAATTGATTGTGTGTTTCATCGATGCTACACAGCACCTGAGTGACTCGTCTCTTCCCCACTACCCCTCTGCAAGGGATGTCCAGTTGTCTACGGATGGGCATTGGGTCCCCATCTCACACTCCCCCTCATTAACAATGATAAGATTTTTTTGTTCTTTGGTGCTTGCTACTTGACTCCTTTGACCCCTCATGATCACACAGGCTAGTGTGTTTCTTCCATGTGGGCTTTGTTGCTTCTGAGCTAGATGGCCACTTGTTTACCTTCAATCCTTTAAGACCCCAGATGCTATCTCTTGATAGCTGGACACCATCAGCCTTCTTCACCACACTTACTTATGCACACATGTGTCTTCAGCTTTTATATGGGGAAGGTGAGCACACAATGATGATTTTTGTTCTTTGGTATCTGATACCTGATCCCTTCAACACCTTGTGATCACACAGGCTAGTGTGCTTTTTCCCTGTGGGCCTCTTCCCTGTGGGCTTCTCAGCTAGACGGCCACTTGTTTACCTTCAAGCTTTTAAGACGCTAGGTACTATATCTTTTGATTCCCGGGCACCATCAGCTTTCTTCAGGATATTTGCTTATGCACACATTTGTCTTCAGTGATCATGTTGGTAAGGTGGGTATCATGGAATGTTAGTTTAGTTGAACAAAGTGTTCTTGTATTAGGGAGTATGTGAGTGGAGGCCCAATGTCCATCTGCTACTCTACTACTAAACCTATAAAATATATGCACATAGGTCTATTTCTTCCATTATCATATATAAATATATTTCATATGTACATGCCAGTATTTAGGCCTCCATATATGCCCTTTGCCTCCAACTTAAAATGTATTTCTTATTTGATTGAGCTCTGTTTACATGATCATAGGGTTCGGTATTCAGGGATATTTTCTATATCATTTCTTTCAAGAGCAAATCCTTGTCAATCAGATTAATATTTTTCATATTAATGCAAGGGAAACATGAGATAGATATATGGTGGTTCTGGGACCCCTTTCATTGGATACCTACTACACCAGGGAACCAACCCAAGGTCAAAGGACTGTCATTTGCACAATCTTTCGGTGCTCATCTTTTGCTTCTTTTTCCATCAAGATTTTCAGTCCTAAGTCCAAGGGTACAGGTAGTTTTGAGGGAGGGTCCAGTTCATTCAGTTGGGCTGCTACATTCAGTTTTCTTCATCCTTCATCATTTTTGTCTGAACTAAAAATTTTAAATGTCCGAATGATACATTTTGAATGAACATATCTATTAAAATCAGGGCTGAATATAGCCACCTTAAAGAAGAAGACATTTTAAATAGTTGTTTGACTTTTTTTCTCTTAGCAAAACCTATTTGGCAGAGCCTTTTGTGGTCTCTGGTCACTCAGAGGGAGTGTGCCTGAACTTCAGGAGTGGTCTGGCTTGTTTTATAAACATTCCCGTATTAGACAGCCTGGAGTTTGTGAAATAAAAATGGGAGCATGATGTGGTTCCTGATTCGTTGCTTCTGGCTTTGTGGGACTTCCTGCCAGGGAACATGAACCCTGAGGCTTATTTTCTTAAAAGTCAAAGAATCCACAATTTGACCCTTAGAGTTTCCCTGCAGTGTGAAGAAGCTGCATTTATTAAATGGCTACTTCCCAATCTCATCAAGACAGAAACGGAGAACCAATCAGAATATGAGCATTTTCCTCCAGAATGCTATGTTTAGTTAAGAGAGGAAACCCGTGATTTAAAAGATATACATAGCAATTTTGGCTCATTATGAACTCAATAAAAATGCAATTTTAGAACAATTTATTTAATATATTACCTGTATAATTTTACCTAGGATTTCAGTTTTAGATTAATTTATCAAAGTAGACATAGGGATGAATAGAGATGACATTCATGGTTTTATAGACGAACTGCAACCAAAGCAGTAACAGACTTTTTGGTATGCCAAATAAATCTGAACTATAGGGCCACAGGACAAAAGGAGTACATAATTTAACTGTAGGTTTGTACAACTCTTTCATCAGCCAAGATGAAGCAGCACTGACTAGGTTTTTAGATGGACTAAATTTGTTTTTAATGTGTCCAAAAATATTTTGTAAAAATCATCTTATTGTTACTTTATATTTGTTTTGAAATTAAGTGCTAGGTTAAGATACTTTACAATTGAAAAATGGATATAATTGTCCCCTGTTCTGCCCACAGCCATTAATTACCAGAAAGAATGCGTGTAGGCCTCTGTTCTTCTCCTGAAGTACACAGTCGAATCTTAAGGATTAGGAGAATTTTTTCAAAGCATCTGGACAGTATCAGTTGAATAATTTAATATCACCTTTATCCTTAATATCTGATAGTAAATTTGTACTTAAGGATTATATTTAAATATTTTAAAATAAATTTTCTGCCCAAAATAGGTTTCACCATTTAGTTCCCCCTTCTTTATTCAAAACAAGGCCTCTAAAATACTATGGCTCTTATCACGCTACTTAAAGATCTTAACTGAAAGGCACATTTTACCGGGTGGGGGCCCAGGGAAGAAAAATGGAGAGGCGATAGCGGCTAACTTATCATACCAGCGTCACACCCACCCTTCCCTTCGACTCACTTCATTCTTTGCCATCTGTTTCTTGTCTCCGGCCTGAATTCACAGCACCTTTTCTCACCTAAACACACACCTGTGGGGTTCTTTTCTCTCCACCCCCTTACACTGCACCCCCCCCACCCAGAAATGTATTTCTTTTTGTGGTACTGCACTCTCAGTTGGAAGTTTCTTTGTTTGTGGTGTGTGTGTGTGTGTGTGGTGTGTGTGTGTGTGGTGTGTGTGTGTGTGGTGTGTGTGTGTGGTGTGTGTGGTGTGTGTGTGTGGTGTGCGCGCGTGTGTGTGGTGTGTGTGTGTGGTGTGTGTGTGGTGTGTGCGTGTGTGGTGTGTGCGTGTATGGTGTGTGCGTGTGTCGTGTGTGTGCGTGTGTGGTGTGTGCGTGTGTGTGGTGTGTGTGTGTGTGGTGCGTGTGTGTGTGGTGTGTGTGTGTGTGTGAGTGTGGTGAGTGTGTGTGCGTGTGCGCGCACGCTGAGTGCTTTATATGTAATTATCCATTTTAAGAAGGTAATTTCATCGGGAGAAGTTAAGGTGCTGGTGAAACAGGAAGGCAGTCCAGGCTCTTCTGGTTGTAATTGTAATCGGTCACAGAACCTGTGACAGCATGTGGCAGTGGGGGTGGGGGGTGGCACAGGAGCATCGATGGACCCAAAATAAGCAAAAGGAGGAGAGTGTAGTGCTGGTGGACCTTTAATAATTTGCCCTGAACAGGTCAATGTCTTTCTCTCCCGATCCATCTGTGCACAGTCCTCAGAGGTCACCTCCCTGGCTCCGTGCTTCAGCGCAGTGGGGGTGGCAGAGGCTGGCTGGAAGGACTGCCAGGGAAGCCTTCCTCAACGCCCCTGTGAGTTAGTGGGCTTGTCACTCAGCAACTGCCCCTGAAAGGGGATGACAGATCATATCGCAAAGCGTGGAGGCGCACCTATTGCTAAACGCGGCTTCTGTACTACCCTTAAATGGCCACCCACCGGGCGTATAACCTCAGGGTGTGTCTTAGAATGCAATGGACAGGAGATGCTTAGATGAGGCATAAAACCAGCCCGCCCAGAGGCCTGCTCTGGGTAAACTGTCCTTCTAGCTGGTCTCGGTTGAAGACCTGAGGACTTGATCTGCCTTGCAGGCAGTGACCTCTGACTTAGTGATCCGGCGCGACTGGAACAGAAATGCCACAAGTGGGTGACTAAACAAGCGGAAACAGTGTTGGAGGCTGCAAGTCTGAGTTCAAGGTGCCTGCGTGCCGGCTCGAGTGGGAGGCTTTCTTTCTGCACCAGCTTGGTCTCAGCTTCCGTTTCCTGGTTCCTCAGCCATCTTCCCCCTGCGCCTTTCTGAGGGTCTCAGTCACATCACAAAGAAAAGTCCTGTTCTCAGACGAGTTGCCTCCACAGGCCCAGGAGTTTCAGATTTTCCATGCGTATTGGGGGGACACACACAAACTCCATCCATTACAAGCCGTGAAGGCAGTATGTTCCCCACGCCGCCCTGGGGCGAGCCCTCCTGGATCTCTCCTGGGCGAATCCAAAGAGAGCTGCGTCTTGAGATGGGACAGGTGAGGGACTGTAGAGGAAAACGACTTCTCTCGGCTGCCCCTGGCCATCTTTCCCATCTCCTGGAAGGCCATATCTTACCAGCGTGGGCCGAGCTGAGGTGGGGCGGAGCAGTTTGTGTTTTGGTCTGCTTTTTCTTTGAATACCTTAAAGACTTCAGCTTACTAAATTATGGTCTGTGTTGTTTTCGACAAGAGGACGTCTGTTATTCTTATGCTTGCTCCACTGTAGCTCATTTGTGTATGGTCTATGATTACCATATTTTCTCTTTATCACTAGTTTTAAATTAATTGATTAAATTATTCCTTTGTGTAGCTTCCTTAATGCTCCTCCTCCTGGGAATTTGTTAATAAACTACAGTTTCACAGGTTTTATCAAATTTGGAAAATGTTTAACCTTTACTTTTCTAATATTTCCTCTTCTTTCCTCTCCTCCTGCCTCTCCCTTTCATTTGGGCCTCCAATTAGCCAGAGTCAGCCGCCTGATTTGGTGCCTCTGTTCATCTGAAGCTTGATTTCCCTCCTCCCCACCTCCTGTTTCTTTGTTTTTTGAATAGTCAATAATACTGTCTCCACTAGTTCTTCTGTATTTTCCAATTTTCAGTCAACTCATGATTGTATACTTTTTTATTAGACAGTGTATATTTCTTGAAATTTGAGGTGGTTCTTTTTACATCGTGTATGATCCGTCTCCGGGTCACACTCCGACTTCTACCCTCCGTGACCATATGGAGTGCATTGCTTCCTTCGGTGGCCTTGTCCACCAATTGTATCATCTCTGTCAAGTCCAGGTTCGTTCTTCCTGACGGAGAAGTCGTTTGTTTCTTTTTCCTTTTTGTATGCATGTGTGAACATGATGATGATGATGGTGATGGTGATGATGATTTAGACCCCAACCTTGTCAGGTCCTAGGTTATTTTCCCCCATCTTTTCAAAATTTGGGATTTTTGTTCTGGAATGTGGAACTAGTACCAACCTCCGAAGGTGTACTTTTAAGCTTTGTCATTGTTGCTGTGCTAGCCATCAAGTAGACCCCTAGCTCATGGTTACCCTGCACCCAGCCTGACCCGATCAGTGTCACTCACTGGAAGGTCGTTGGATATTTTTTCCGTAGAAGATCAGCAGGCCTTCTCCCAGGTCAAGCTTTCTTGGAAAAGAACTGACAGCCTTCATTCTAAGGCTAACGTGGCACCCCTCTAAGGGCAGTCGCCTTCGGAGCACTCCTCCCGAGGACTCACATCTGGAGCCGTTTGTCTACTCTGGCTGGTGGAAATTCTAACTCGTCCTGCCCTACGTGAGTTCTGAGGGTAGCTCTTACAGCTCCCTGTTGATGGCTATTTCTCCAGCCTCAGGTCGTCCCACATGTGCATTAATTATCCACAGCTGAAGTCTGGGACAGACATTAGACAATTGTCTGTAGCTCTCTTCACAGCTATCACCTATTTGTGTTTTGCATTGGAAACTCTAGCCGCCACTGTGGACTGGGGATCTCAAGCCAGGCACTTTGTAAGGCTCGTTCATGTGTGCCCCTTCTTTTAAAAATTACTGCCCCATAGTACCTCTTATCCTGTGCCTAAAGACCATTGTTTCAGATATTTTATTCAGTTGCATAAAGCAGAAAACAAATCTAGTCCTTATTTGTCTATTGTGACTAAAAATATAACTCTAATTTATATTTTTAATATACTTGATCTAAGTCATCTATCATATCTCTAATTAATTCTGTGAAATTCTTAGCTTCCCAATAAACCCAATCCTGAATCTACAGTCTTTCAGTATTTTACGCTCTCTAGCATATAGCACATCTTCATTTTATCTAGAATTATAGCACCTTTTTTATGTTGAACTGTTCCTTAAGGCTTGCTATCTCCCCCTAAATTTTGTCTTTTTTATTGTTACTAAATACTTTTATTGGGGGCTCTTGCAGCTCTTATCACCATTCATACATTCATCCAGTGTGTAAACCACATTTGCACATATGAGGCTGTCATCATTTTCAAAGCATTCTCTTCCCGCTTGAGCTACTGATATCAGCTCTCCATTTCATCCCCCTTCTTCCCCCTCCCTCCCTCCCTCATGAATCCTTGATAAGCTATAGATTATTATTTTAATATCTTGCATCACCCCCCATCGCCCCTCACCTACTTTTCCATTGCTTGTCTCCCTGAGAGGGGGGTTGATCCTTGTGATCGATTCCCCCTCCCTCCCCCACCCTCCCCTAACAGCAATATCCATGGCACACCATGTTCAACCCTCAAGTGCAGAGTATTTGAAATGAAGCATTCCCTAGCAGACATCAGTTGAATTAATAAAGTATCTCAAATTGAATTTATGATGTGATCAAACTAGTTAATATAAACAGTTTGGCCTGTTTTTATAACATGACAGAAATAAAATACATCTGCCTCTATTTGTGCAGGTTGTGCTTTCTTCCATTATTCTCTCTACATTAGCATTAGGACATAGAGGGTTCTAAAAAGAAAGCTACCAACGAGCCACAAATGGAGCCCGCGCGCAAACGTTAATCCCTTTCTCTTGCATTTTTCTATGAGAACAAAGTGCACGTGCAGAAAAGCAACATGTTAAAGCAAAGGAAGCATGCAGACAAAAAGGACAGCCACAGCTTAAAATGAAACAAAATCGATACCTTAGAATTAAGAGCCAATAAATAAAAAGCATGACATGTGGTAATTAGCATTTACTGGGTCTCCCAAGGGTTCTGTACTCACTGCTGTTCAGGCATGGAAAAGAACATCTACCATTCAAAGCTCGTGACAGTTCAGTGCGTCATGAATATGTAATATCATTTAAACCTCACAGTTACACGGTGAGATATTAATTCATTTGTACAGATGACAAAACAGTCAAGGAGAGGTGAAGTCATCTGCTTCAAGCTGGGCAAAGCCTAATCAAATATAGAGCTCCCTACAATCGCAGGTCGAACAGTGCCCCCATATGCATGAGCACTAGGGAGAAAAGCTCTGCTGGGTAGAGGTTTTGGGCAAGAACAGCATGTCTCTCTTGCCAAGTGCACCTCACTTTCTTGACCTCATTCCATGAAACTTCTTTTTGTTTCTGCAAATGAAGAGAGACATGAAAGGACAGTCATTTGCCGATGTAAAAGAGGCAATGAAAAGACGAGGGTGGTGCTCTCAGCCACCCTAACAGATGAATTCAAAAAATGTTTCCAAGAATGGAATTGCAGATTTGACAAATGACAAGTGTAATGGACAGTATTTTGAAGGTATTAAGGTTCTTTTGTTTAAAAAATTAATTTAAATACATAGCTATGGGGAATAAAAATTTGTTTTGGGGGGTGGTACCCCTTCATATATGGAGAACATTTTTAAAACACCAAGGTATTATAGAATGTAAAATATGTGCTCTGGAGGGCTCCTATACTAAAAAATTGCTGTTCTGAACTCCCGGGAATTTGTTGAGTGTTTGCTGGGGACATGTATCATTTTCTAATTCTGTCACTAGGATTATAAAAGACTTTTTCCCTCAGTGAAATTGTATTTTATTAAACATCCGAAGGGCTAAGAAGACATTCATATATGCTGCTGCTGCTGGTAATTTCGTGCACAAGTTAGTAATTTATGCTCCCTTCATTCCTGTTTGTTTTTATGTTGTTTTGTATTTCCCTTTTTGAAATATTAAGTTTAATGGAGTCTCCGGAAATAGATGTTGAAACATTGGGCAAGAAAACGTACAATTAATGCTGAGTTTGAAGAAGTTGTGTGGCAAATGGAACCTAGTGTGTTCTCATCTCTGCTTTCTCAGAGATTACAAGGACATGTCAGCTACTCTGAATTTTTTATTGGTATGTGGGCATCGTGACAGAGCTGAATTGTGCCTGGAAGAGAACCAGGAACAGCTGGGGGGAATCCTCCTATTTCTGTCTTACTCTGTGATTGGCTCATTGGCCACTGACTATTTCCCACTGTGAGCCTCAGCTGTACCTTTCCTTCGTTGTGATAAACATGCCTTAACCCAGCCCAGTAGGCATCAGCAAGTCAGCATACAGAAAATCATTATTGTTTTATAATAGAATGCCCTAGGGGCTAGGTACGATCCTCTGGAAGCAGTAAAGACCATTTTGGAGCACGCAACATATTAAGAATGCCTTGGCAACATGACTGTTACTTAGGGACAAGATACAGGAGCAAGGAATTATATAATACAGCTCTTTTAGCCAATGTCTCTACCTCCCACAAAATGCCCTCCAAGGAGCTGGTAAGAACACGGGAGAAGCTAATAAGAGCACACTAATAGATACTGTGAGTAATTGTGAACAGGATTCGCTGGAGTGCCACCCTGCTCCGTGAGAAGCGGGAGGGAGGGTTTCATTGCCAACAAGACACAGGAGTGGAGCATATCCTCTGGACCTGAGATCCCTGTACAGGGAACCTCCTGCATCCAGAAGACAACGGATACCATCAGAGGGGCAGCAGCAGAACCAAACAGAATGATGGTCTTCCCATCAAGTGCTTTTATGCAAAAGGCTGGCTTGCCTCAGGCCTCTGGGGAAAGCGGCCTTGCTGACTCAGAAAAGTGGAGCCCAGTGTCTTTGGGCTGAGGCTCCCTGAGAGGGGTGGCCCTGGGCCTTACCTCAGAGAGGGGTTTGCAGGCCCACAGAGGTGGGCTTGTAGCAAAGTGGTGCGCATTCGTTAGCAGACTTGACAGAACGTTGCAGCCTGGCGCTTCCCACTGGCATCACAACTTGGGACCTTTTAAGCCCTTTGATCTTTGAGTTCTGTGTAACCATTACAATGAATATTAGAATGGATATTACAATCTGGAGATAAATTACAGAACATTAATTATGACAGTGTAGTTTCAAATAACTGGTGGGGAAATCCCCATATTTCTGAATTACCTTATCTCCTATGTGTGTGTTTGTGTGTGTGCAAAAATACAGTGTTTTAAAGCCAAAAATGATTGTGTGAACATTTAAATATCACAAATATCTGTTTATTGGTGATACTTGGTAAAGCAGGCGACACTGACTCCATGGACAGCAGTTGCTGGTGGGGCTTTCTCTTCTTGTCTAACTCTCTTCTTTCCCAGCATGATGTCCTTCTTCAAAGACTGGATCCTTCTGATAATATTTCCAAAGCACATGAGACAAAGTCTCACTGCGTTTGCTTGTAAGGAGCCATCTGGGTGTATTTCTAAGACAGTACATTCTGAGTAGCTGTTCTGTGCGTGTGGTCGTGGAGAAAGGCAGGCAGGCCACACGGGGGCACACGCTCCCCGGGGGGGGGTGTCTCCCAACTCCTCTGCTCATTCTTTCCCCTGCCCTTTTACTTTTGTTCCAGAGAAGACCTTCCTTTACGCTGAGGGAGATTCTTACACCTTCATGTATTACATGTGTCCATTCTTCTAGTAGTCCATGGTAGAGTCAACATGTTTCACCAACACCAGATTTCAAATACGTGAATTACCTTCAGATCCTCTTGCTCGTTGTCCAACTCTCACACGCGCATTTTATTTCTGGACTGCTACTACCGTGAGCCCTAACTGTGGCTTCAAGTAAACTGAGATCCTGGAAGACAGCTTTGATCTTTTATTCAATTATTGTGCTGTTGCTGATTGGTCCACTTGTGAACAATTTTGTTTTCTTTATGAAGTGCACTCCATTGAAGGTTGTATAACTTTGATCTTCAAGAGCGTTTCAAGTCCTCTTCGCTTTCTGATTTTCTGTGCTTTCTGATTGTCGTCTGCATATTTCAGATTGTCAGGGAGTCTTCCTTCAATCCTGCTGCTGCTCTCTTCTTCATCTAGTCCGCTTCTCAGCTTTGTGCTCAGCATACAGACATAGACCACAGAACACACCTCTTGTTATTTGAAAGACTGTCTCTTGGTTTTTGTAGATGTTCCGCAAGAGCAGTTACATATTCTGAGATCCTAACTTTTTATGATCCACAGTCAAATCCCTTTGCAGAGTTAATAAAACATAGTAATTGTCAATCTTTGCCTTAAAACAAGGTCCATCTGATATCAGTGATGATATCCCACATTTCCATACTTCTTGAATTCAATTTGAATTTCGGACAGTTCCCAGACAATGTATTGCAGCAATAATTTTAAAATTTTCTTCAGTAAATTTACTTGCATGTAATAGGTTCCCAGTTAGTTATGAATTGAGCTACTAACTGCAAGGTCATCAGTTTCAAACCACCAGCTGCTCTGAGGTAGACAGACAGAACTTTCTACTGCTTATAGAGTTACAGCCTAAGAAGCTCACAGGGGCAGTTCTACCCTGTCCTGTAGGATTGTTGTGAGACAGCATCTGCTCAATGACACTGAGTTTGTTTGATGTGTGTGTGTGTGTCTGTGTGCGTGCGTGCGCGCGCGCTTCGGTTGGTGTTATTTTTACCCCCCCAAATTCCACATCTTGTTAAATCACCTTTTTATTGGAATGATCATAACAATGAATCCCTTCCAGATGGTTGACTAGGAGCTATCTTTCAGATTATCTGTTTACCAACTTGATATATTTTTCTGAAATTTCTCAAATGGTAGTATATCCATTCCTGGAGGCTTTTTTAATGTGTCAATCAAGGCCTTTCACCAAACTATCGGTCCCATTAATGCTTGATTGTATACTTCCTCCTGGAGTGGGTGAACATCAACCAATCCTCTTTGATGCAATGACGCTGTGTTTCCATTTCTTTTCAAACTCCCTCTATCACTTAGTATCTTTTCCATAGAAATGTCCAGTTTTGCAACTTGAGGCTTTGTTTTTATATAAGACCATGTCTCTTCAAGTTGTCATTCTTGTCAAAGTAAGCTATCTGATTAGTGTGAAAAGCAAATTTCAAAGTCTTTTATGACACCCAATTTGGTCTTTTCTTTCTTTAGAGTTTTCTTAGTGACCTTCTTCTCTCTTCAGGTATGATTTTCTGATGTCAGCCCTTAAATCAGCCAGTAGCTTGTCATTAGTGTTCAGTGATCAAGTCTATCCTTAAGACAGTTTCTAAATTCAGGGATGATGTAGTTTGGGTGGAATTTCATCTATTGGGTATTGTTTTAATTTTCCTCAGCCTCAACTTGAATTTCATAGGAGTGTGAATTAATGGTCTGTTCTATAGTCAATACGGGGCCTTGTTCTAACTGATGATATTGAGCTTTTTCATCAAGTCTTCTGCCCAGTTGATTTGACACTTTGAGGGCCATATGATGTATAGGCACCATTTACTTTGTCAACAAAATATATTTAAAATAAATAGCTCATTAACCAAGCAAAATTGTATCATGCTTCAATTACCATGACTATATTTCCTGACTACTGATGTGTTTTCTTTCACATCCCAAACAAACAAACAAAGACACACTGACTGCCTCTCTGCCATTGAGCCACTTCTGACTCGTGGCCCTATAGGACAATGTAAAATTGACCCTGTGGTTTTCCGAGACTAACATTATGGGAGGAGAAAGCCTCATCTTTCTCCAGTCAATAGTAATTATAAGTACATTTGTGTTACCGGTTGATCAATTTTCAACTGCTGAGATTGGTAGAAACCTTCACTTTCTCCATCTCTGGTATTATTGGTTGATGCATTAAAATTGAATAATAATCACATTAACTGGTCTTCTTGAAGGTGTATGGATATATCCTATCTCTGACATCTCTGTACATCTCAAGATGTCCTTTTTGACAATGAATATGATACCATGTCTCTTCAATTTGTCATGCTTGTCACAGTAGGCCATATGATTTTCCATTTCAGAATTATTATGCCAATTTGTTTCAGCTCACTAGTGACTCGGATATTAATTATTTTGTTTCAGTTCAGTTTTTATTTCCAGTCTTTCTAGATTTATAGTTCATAATTCCATGATCCAATTCTTAATGAATTCTTGTTGCTGTTTCTTGTCATATTGTGTCATGGCACATCAGCAGATGATGGTTTGAAGCCTTTGCTCCATCTGTGTCATTTAGATTGATTCCCCAACTCTTCTCCACTTGGAATTTATTGCTTTCCTAATGGAGGGGGATCATCATCTGGCACTGTAACAAATACTTTCCAATGTTGGTTATAAGGTCAAGGAGCCCTGGTGGTGTGGTGGTTACAAGTTGGAATGCTCACTGTAAGGTCAACAGTTTGAAACCACCCACTACTGCACAGGAGAAAGACTGGATTTTCCACACCCATGAAAAATTGCAGTCTCAAAAACTGACAGGGGCAGTCCCACCCTGTCCTATAGAGTCACATGAGTTGGCATTAACTCAATGGTTTTGTGTTTATTCATAAGGTCAGGGTTTTGTTGGTGGTTTTTTAAAAGTAAATCATCAATCAGGTCCTTCTTTCTAGTCTTCCTTTTCTGAAAGCTCTGCTGATTCCTGTACATTGTAAAGATGGTAAAGGTTCCAGCATCCCAGCAACACGAAAGCCACCACACCGCAACAAAGTGAACATAAAAGAATAATTTTGCCAAAGAATTTAAGAGGTTATTGATTTAAAGCTTATCAGATTTATCTCTTGGTTTGACAGTTTCTAACCTGATAACGACATCGTCCACATTGTTACTGTTTGGACCAATGTTCCAGAAATTGCCTTTTCATCAGAACAGGGACCCAAACCCCATCTGTAGACAACAGGACACCCCCTCACAATAGGGTCATGAAGAAGGGATGAGTCAAACAGCGTGCAGTAAGTATATCACTAATGAAACCCAATATTCCCCTGGTTCTTTGAGGATTCCTCACCCCTAATACAAATAAGAGCTCACAACACATGGAATCCAGGTCAGAAACACCCCTCAGGAACAGAAATGGGAGTTGCAATACCATGAAGGCAGGGTGAAGGTGGGAGGAGGAGGAGAGGACGGGGAACTAATTGCAATGATGGACGCCTAACACCCCCCTCCCCCTGATGGGGGAGAACAACAGAAATGTGGGTGAAGGGAGACAGGGGTTGGTGCAAGATATGAAAATAATAGTTTATAATTTATCAAGGGGTCATGAGGTGGGGGTGGGGAGCAGAGCTGATACCAAGGGCTCAAATAGAAAGTAAATATTTAGAAAATGATGATGGCAATATATGTACAAATATGATTGATGCCATTGATGTATGGATTCTTATTAGAGCTGTAAGAGCCCCCAATAAAATGATCGTTAAAAATAAAATAAATCAGTTGCCTTTTATTTGGTAATATGTGTGATAGAAGAAGCTCACTCCTTCAGTTGGCTGGCTACACCTCAGGTGAAATGTCATGCTTCTAAGAAGTTTACTTACCTTTTCACTATCCACAACTTAGAATATCCCAGAAGAAAAAAAAAAACAAGATCCGTCTTTAATCAGAGACAATATTCTAGAAATTAAAGGCACCTCTAATTGCTACTTGCCATTGAATTGATTTTGACTCATAGCAACCAACCTATGTCATAGTAGAACTGTGTCCCATAGAATTTTCAGTGGCTGATTTTTCAGAAATAGCTCTCCAGGCCTTTCTCCTAGAAGGAGACTGCAAATCTCACCTTCTTCTCTCTTCATTTTGAGATTAGGCATTGAGCCAGTGACATACTGCCTTACCCCGAACCTTTCAGAAACCACCAGCAGTGTTATGTTGTGATTCTTATCCTTCTCTCATATGAAGAAGAATCTTCTGAGGGAACAGCAGGGAAAAGAAACAACCCAACCCTACCCAACTGCAAAGCCTTCTTTAGCAAAAGTCTTGAAAATCATTTTTGTCTTCTCGTTTGCACCCCTCATATGCTATTTAAGGCCTTATTACTCTGTCCATAAGTCCTGCTTGGAGTTAAGTCAGCTAATGCTTTGTTATTTTCTAGTTATGATATTTATAATGCTAATTGTTTAAAGCAACCGACAAAATGCAGGCTTTATTTTGACAGTCTGTGACATTTGACAAAAATAAACTGTTCACACATTTCAGGATAAAATAGTAGTGGTTGAATCTCTTGATATTATGTATATCAGATTGGTAATAAAATATGTTTCTCATTATTTCTTTACAAAAAAGATGGCTTTGTAGGGAGATATCCCAACTCCATAATGTTACTTCTCTTATTTGATGCAAGAATGTATAACACTTGTCTAAAATGGTCCTGAAACATCTGTGTGTTCAGCATTCCGTTATGTGGTTAGCAGGGATGCAGACATCAAACTGTTCATGAAGTAAGTTCAGAGATTACTGTGAATTTTCTTAATAAAAAATTCTGGAAACAGGAGGTATAAGTAAGAAGATATGTAATTTGTAATAATTATTTATAATAATTATTTATCATGAAATGTGGAATTACCACAAATGGACATTTGGGGAGCATAAAATGGAGGGAAACCCATAACAAGAATAGTAGCTATTCATAGTGTAGTGTCCCACCAAAGTGTGATGAAATGCCAGGAGAACAACATGTAGCACTTAAGTATCATAAATAAAATAAGCCACCAATATGACAGATCAAGAAGATTAAAATATTGCCCTGTTTGATGTTAGGATACAGAAAACACTTCATAACATTATTTCTCACACGATTTGTGTTGAACATAGAGAGGGAACTGTAGAGAGCTGTAAAATAGGAAATCCTTCTCTCATCTATGGTGCACTTCCTATCAGAGTGGATATAAAGACTTCAAAAGGAGCAGCATTCATGCTGTTGCAGTCATGACCTGCATTAACCATTCTTGTCGGGTGAATGGAAGTGAAAACAATTTATGTATAAGGCAGTTAAGGTTCCAACTAGTTAAGTTACTTTAAAAACACAGACTCCCATATTTCTGTACCAAAACTTCTAAAAGAATAATTTTGATGCAAAGATATAATTTTAGCAAAGGAACAGAATTCTAAAGGAAAAATCAGATTCGAGTTCTTATCCGGCCTTTCACTGTGAGACATGGCATATCCCCTAGCAAGTCTCTTCACCCTTCCAGGCGTTGGGTCTGCCCTAATAAAGACGACTCAGCGTCCTTTCTGCCTCTAAGGAAATACTGAGATTTAAAGAGAGGTGATGTGGAAGGACAAGTTTTTGAGCATTTAAAAACTATATATGCGCATATTATGTGCATGCATATATACCAATAAACAGGTGTGCTGTACAGATGTATGATGAACTTATAGTGGCGCCATGGGTTAAGCATTGTGCTGCTAACTAAAAGGCCAATGGTCCAGAAGCTGCGTGTGGAAAGCATGCAGCCATCTGTCCTATAAGCCTGGGTAGCAATTCTCCTCTCTCATAGAGTCCTTTTAGGCCGAAGTTGACTCAATGGCAGTGGGTTTTATTTTGGAAGTATTTATATATATATATATCCAAAATAAATATATAATGTATATATAATATATATAATGTATCTCATACATTTATATAACAGGGGGAAGATTATGTAGAGAAAATTAAGCATATACTTTTCAGAATTTTTATTTAATTATAATCTTATGAAAATATAATTTGCTTTGGCCATTTAAAGCATTTATGGTTACAGAAAGACAAATGGCATTCAAAGATATATATTAAACAATATAGTGAAAATACCAAATGTAGACAGAAAGGATTTTTGTTTCATAATGAAATGTTTTTGCCTAACTTACTTCCTCAACAGGAATTTTCAAGCCTAAGACAAATTGGAACTGAAATCTTATTAAATGTTAAGATATTTGTCTTGGGGCTTAAAATGCGTGGCCCTCGGGACTCTGAACATTCCAGGCCTGAGATCTAAATCCCTTTCTGTTTTCTGCATCACTCTTGCAGAAGAAAAGGGGACAGCGACCGTAACAGGAGCGTTTGTGACATTCTGTTGTTGAGTGTTGGTCTAGTAACCTCAAAGGCAGGTCAAATCCAGCAGACTCTCCCTGGGGAGGTGGCGGGGGGCGGGGGGGGGGGGAAATAAGGCAGTCTGCTGTCATAAAGATGTAGACTGTTGGATATAGGGCCGCTGTTAGTATTGGGTTTACGGTGATATTTCTCTGGAAAGGAGTTCTGTTGGCACAGTTGTTTAGCCCTTGTCTGTGAACCAAACAGTTGACAGCTCAGACTCACCCAGCAGCGCTGCAGGATAAGATCCTAGGCAGCTACTCTCATAAAGATTACAGCCTGAGAAACTCTATAGGACCATGTGCTGTCCTATAGGGCCATTGTGAGTAGGAGCCAACTCAGAGGCACCCAATGTCATTTCTATAAGGCATAAGTTCCTATAAAGAAAACAACTCGTTGGAAGCCCTTTGCACCAGTCTCCTCCAATGTGTTCTGCAAACTTGGCTAGGTGCAGGAATCGCCCAGGATCTCATGAAGGCTTACTCTGATTGCGAGTGTCTAGACTGAGGTCTGAGATACTGGCTTTCTAAAAAGCTTCCAAGTCACTTCAGCGTTGTTGGTCCAACAGCCATACTGTGGGCAGCAGGTTAAGATAGTAATAATGACGGAGTAGGCCACTGGAGATGCTTAAGACCAAGAATTGTTACTACTCAGCTTAATAGGAAAGATTAGGCCAAGCAAGATAGAAGTGAGTTTTACCTTGAAGTTCTTTAAAAAAAAAAAAAAAAAAGGGCAAAACTCACTGCCATTGCCTTGATTCCAACTCCTGGGAGCCCTGCAGGGAAAGGTAGAACATTCCTGTGGGTTTCCGGGTGTGTGCTTTAGGGAGCAGAAACCTCCTCCTTCTCCGTGGAATTGGATGCGATCTGCTCGTGCTACCTGTCAGTTTCAGCCGCCCAGTTGGTAACCGCTCCCCACCAGGGCACCTGCGGGTCTGCTTAGAGCTTTGGATTTGCTGGGGGCACCGTTGCTCTCCCGTATGCCCCGTTTTTCAAATTACTTGATCAGCCCTTCTCAACCTTCCTAATGCTGCGGCGCTTTAATGCAGTTCCTCGTGTTGTGGGGACCCCCAACCATAACATTATTTTCGTTGCTACTTCATAACTATCATTTTGCTAATGTTATGAATCGGCGACGTCTGTGAAAGGGTCACTTGACTCATAGCTTGAGAACCGCTGTACTTGACAGTAAAAATTCCCCCGGAAATAATCCCTCGCTTTTGGCTCATATCGAAGCATGCCTCTCCATCACGCAGACTGCTCTGGAAAACACCACCAACGCCTTGCGACTGGTCCGAGCGGGGTGAAGTCCATCCCTGGAAGAGCGCCGAACATGTGCACGACAGCTACTGGAATCGGGACGGGCGGAGTGGGTAGGGGATGCAAAGATACGTAAAGGTAGAACTTGTGCCTCTGCTGAATTGAATAAATTCTAGATGTTGTTAGAGAAAAGCGCACTGTAAGCAGTAGCGGGAGCAACTGTTAATTGTAAACATTTATCGGGAGTTTAGAATTTTTTTTTCATCTGGTTCTTCATCTTTTGAAGTCCTTAGACTTGAGGTGATTTCGGGTGGGGAAATTTGTTACACTGAAAACCCTTTCTAAGTTTGCTGTTCTCCCATATTGTAAGGCCCCTCTTTAGCCCCGTGTCTGACTTCTCAATGGGGTGACGGGGGTGAGTGTGACCTAGAAAGTCAGCGCTTTCCTGGTTTAGTTTAGAATGTGGTCAGCATGGTTTTCCACATGGATGTTTTCAACTTGTTCTTTCATCCAATATGTTTTATGGAAACAGTGTTAATTCCCATTTCCCTCCTAGGACAAGAACGCCTGTAGGCACTCAGGCGCAAAGGACGGCTGAATGTGGCCACCTGGGCAAAGGCACATTTGGCTAACCTAACAGGGCTTAAAATCTACTTTGTCGAAAGTTCTAGATCTGATGTCCACGGTCTCAGGCAAAGACATCAAAGGAATTGTTATATCAAACCTGAAAATCTTGTCCCCGTAATAATGTGAAATTTTTAGTATTACATTTGCTGAAAGAACCCCAAGATGTTCTTTGCCTTTAAAATGTGAAGTTTGGTAGTGTCGTCACAGCCTAAGCCCTGTTGCAAAGCACGAAGCTTTGCTGTCAGCCGTGGTGCAGTGCTCTCCTGTAGATCACTCACTTACCCATGCCCTCTGCTCCTCGGTTATCCCATGGTAATGTCTTGGACTTCCACCTATCTCTTTCATGGCTACTCTTAGTTTTTTATTTTTATATTTTGTCTTGTTTTTCTCGTCATATCTGTTGTAGGGTATCCTTTTTTCTTAAATATTGTAAGAAATAAATTAATACATTAGTTATTATGATACAGCCATGTTTGAGGCTTCCCCTAAGGAAAAGAGTCCTGAAGACATGGCTGCTATAGCAAAGTGTGGTGAAGAAGCTAGATGGCACCTGGGTATCATAAAGAAGAGTCTGGGTGGTCAAAGGCTTGTTTTCAAACAAGCAACCAGCTAAGAGAGCTATCAAATAATTTCACAAGGGAGACGTGATCAAGGATTACAAATAATCATAAAATCCAAATCCGAAGGAGAGAGTTGTTTTTGAGCCTGAATCGTTGGCAACCAGTTTTCAGAATGCTACGGATGACAGTGCTCGGTTCTCACGTGGACTCAGCCTCTGGTGAATCCCTCTGACCATGGTCAAGGGATGTGAATAAGCTTATTATACTGTGAAGATGATTATGACAGTTGTGGTTAGGTTAAAGTGCAATACCATTTGGTCTTCCTTTTGGCCCACTTTAAAATTGTTTCCATTACGAAAACGTGATAGGAAAATGGATGTGGATTAAGCTCTCAGTGAAGCTCCTGATCCTAGCGCCAGCTGTGAGTAAGCTTGCTCCCATGCAGAGTGCACTGGGAAGCGGGCAGGCAAGCACAGAGCTAATGGTGTTGACATTTAACCCCTGTCATTTGATCTCCCTTTTGGCCCATTTTAAGCTTTTTCTAGTTCTCAATATTGCCTGCTTTCTTTTCGATTGAGGTGCTTCTCTATCTTTACTTTGTAGTTGTTGTTAGTTTTGTTGTGTGTTTTTCTTTGAGATCCAGGATATATACATCTGTGAGACAGTAACTGACTAGACTAAAGGTTTCTTAGGGGTATGGCAGAGGAGGTTGAGGAGGAAATGGAGAGCAAGGACCACAAGAATGAAGAAAATATCTGAACTTAATTGTGGTGATATTGTACAACCCTGCTTAATATGACTGAACTATTGAACTGAATGAAGTGCGGATGCAAATGCGGTGATGTTAACTTTTCTTTTAGTACTTTGGGATTTTAGATTAATCTAGGTGAATATCCACAAACGCTCTACATTAAAATATATTGAATCACCTACTGTAGAAAAGTCTTGGACAATTAAGGAGTATATCCAATCAATAGCATTTTCAGCTTTATTAGCTAGTATTGAAACTACATTTTGCTTTTCTCAAAATTAGATTGTGTACATTTTCTTGTATACATTTCCATATACAAAATTACGCCCAGCTAATTGCTAAACCAGTTAAGTCTGTGGCATGACAAATTTAGTTCTTTGTGGAAAATAGGCATCAAGCAGAAGAGAAAAAAAATAGGGAAATGTTCAAATGTGTTTAAGTTGTGGTGACGTTATACACAGAAAATTTGTAACTTTCTATAGGATTATGATTCAGAAGAAAACAAGGATATTGGCTAAGCAATTGAATAATTACCGGTTCAATGATTCAAGGACACTTGCCTCAGGAATGTAGTCTGCTGTTTGGGGAGCAGACAGGAAGGACAGGATGCCCAGGGGGCCAAGATGGGCATATGAGACACAGGAAGTGAAGAAGGCAGCAGGGTCATTAGGTCACCTCTGGAACTATTACCACTAACATGTAAACACTAAGATTTTAATATGTAGGATTGAGGATCTCTGTTCAAAACTAGGTTTCCTAATAAATAAATTGCAAAGTTGCTCATATTCAGAGACTCAAAAGAAAGTGACATTCAAGTAAACTATTCCTAACTTTCACATTTGCAATAGTTTGCTCATTCTTTCTAGTAGGCAGAGTTCCCAAGATTTCATTCTCAGAATAATGTTTCCCCTTCTGTGTAACAGTTCTTGTTGGTGGCATAAGTCTGCCATCCTCAATACTTCTGCCTCACTATCTCATCATTTATCTTGCCTCGACTCGACGTTGCCTTTGGGATTTCTCCTTCTGCAGCCTGCATTATGGAAAGAGTCTCCTAAATGCACCAGGGAAGGCTGTGGGGAAGTCAGTAAACGTGAATAATAAGAATTTTTCAAACTCACATAAACCCACGTAAGGTATTTTTTTTAAGTTCAGAAAGTTTTTCATTCAAAGAGGAATGATTTGTCATTTATAAATGTCAGGCATTTCCTACTAACTGTTTGGGATCAAACCACACACAACACTGAGTAAAGCTGTACAGGATCTCTTTAAACAGTTGAAAAGCAAGGATAATTCTTTGAGGACTAAGGTTCCCCTGACTCAATCCCTAGTGTTTTCAATCACCTCATATGCATGTGAAAGCTGGACACTGAATAAGAAGCACTGAGGAAGAATCTATGCATTTGGATTAAGGTTCAGGAGCAGAACATGGAAGGACCACGCGTAGTGAAAAGAACACCTGGCACAGTGGCTGCAGCCCTGTCAGACCATCTCAACACACCTCACAAGAGCAGCAATCTCCCACTCTCGGATGAAAATAGAGGATTAATACTTCACATATAAATAGATGTACATCGATCTATTTCCCTACCCTTATCAATAAATATATTTATGTATGAACATGCCGATATTTAGACCTCTATAAATGCCCTTTGCCTCCTAGTTCTTTCCTCTATTTCCTTGGACTTTCCTCTTGTCCCCCTATCATGTTCGGCCTTCATTTGGGTTTCAGTAATTCCTCTCAGTTACATTGCCCTTATCAAGCCTTACCAGGCATCCTAGCCCTCCTTACAATCAATTTTTATATCATTTGTTCCCTTGTTCCTAGGTTTGTTCACACCCACTTTCTTTAACCCACCTCCCCCTCTCCCATGTCCCCCCAGAACTATCAGTCCTGTTGTTTTCTCCTCCAGATAGTTTATCTCACCTATTTTATCTTGGTAAACACACAGAGACAATAATAAGCACAAAAACAAGACTGAGCAAAATAAAACAACAAAAGAAAACAAAACCAACAATAAAAAAATTGAAGAAAAGCCTATAAGTAGTTCAAGTTCTGTTTGTTGAGCTTTAGGAGTGTATTCCAGTCGAGTCTGATGGGGTGCCACACTCTGCCCGCAAAGTCTATTTTTGGTATTCCCCAGGGACTTCATTACTTTGCTCCACTTGCTGCTGTGTTACATGCCCTTAGCATTTTCTACCAGTGAGGTGGGGTCAGATCGGGCACAATTCCTGAATTGTGTCTCCAGTGTTGTTCCCCCATAGTGCTATGGGTCAGCGAAGGACATCGTGTCTCATGGCAGGGCGGCCCTGTGGCCCTCTCTGTGCATTGGCTGTTCTGAGCAGGAATATCATCCTTGGGGCTTGGTGGACCAGGATGTATTCCACTCTCTCTCCTTCTCCCTTTACTCCTGTGTGTTCCCCTTTCCTGATCTGTAGCTTCCGTGCTGTCCTCTGAATTGAATTCTTTGGGGGATTGAGGTGTCCTCACAGTTGGGATTGGGGCCGGCTCCCCAGACCTTTCTATTGGTTCCCTGCTTCATGCCCGTATGTGATATTCATATCTTGGTGTACTGGGTTGAAATCTATTCCCTCTTTCTGTGGAAATATGAACAACACCCCTGCTCCTCCACTACCTATGTCTTTTTTTTTTCACCCTCCTTTTTCAGTTGGCTGCTCTATGTATGCCTGGATTGGGCTTGGCCCCTGCCATAGCACCTGGACCTCACTCCAGGAATGTACGTATACAGTAGCATTTCCCCTATGCCCCTTTGGCATTTTTAAGCTTACCTCATATTGTACTTGTTCTCTTGTGCTTGGCTTAGTTTGCTTAGCATAATTTCCTCTAGATCTTCCCATGTGGCGATGTGCTTCATGCATTCATCATAAGTAAGCAGATGGATGTTGGGCCTCTACTCAAGTACTTCCTTAATGCAAGAACAGATTGTTCTAATAACCTGGCATTCTGTGATGCTCACCTTCCTGATATGCTCACTGAAGACAAAATGGGTGCATAAGCAAATATGGTGAAGAAAGCTGATAATACCCGACTATCAAAATATATAGCATCTGGGGTCTTAAGACTCGAAGATAAACAAGCACCCATCTAGCTGAGAAGCACAAAGCCCACATGGAAAAAGCACACCAGCCTCTGTGATCATGAGAGGTCGATGGGAGCGGGTATCAGGCATCAAAGACCCAGAACAAAAAATCATATCAATGTGCATTAGGGAGAGTACAGAGTGGATACCCCAAACCCATCTGTAGACAATTGGACATCCCCTTACAGAAAGGTCACAAGGAAGAGACGAACCAGTCAGCGTGCTGTATAACATCAATGAAACACACACTATTCCTCTAGTTATTTAATTCTTCCTCCCTCTACCCCATTATCATCACCCCAATTCTACCTTACAAATCTGGCTACACCAAAGCATGTGCACAGGTACAGATAAGAGCTGGAAACTCAAGGAATCCAGGACAGATAAACACCTCAAGACCAATAATGAGAGTAGTGATACTAGGAGGGGAAGGTGAAGGTGGGGGGAGAAAGGGGGAATCAACCAAAATGATCTATAAAAAACCCCTCCCTGAGGGACAGGCAACAGAAAAATGGGTGAAGGGAGACAGCTATCAGTGCAAGGCATGAAAAAATAATAATAATTTATAAATTATGGAGGGTTTTAAAGGGTAGGGAAGGTTGAGGAAAAATGAGGAGCTTATACCATGGGCTCAAGTAGAAATGTTTTGAGCCCGGCTATCAAAGGAGATAGTGTCTGAGGTCTTAAAGGCTTGAAGGTGAACAAGCGGCTATCTAGCTCAGAAGCAAAAAAGCCCACATGGAAGAAGCACACCAGCCAGTGCAATCACGAGGTGCCAAAGGGACCTGGTATAAGGCATTGTGCAAAAAAAAAAAAAAATATATATATATATATATGTGTGTGTGTGTGTGTGTGTGTGTATGTATGTATATATATATATATACCATATTGAATGAAGTGGGAAGAGCAGAGTAGAGACTCAAGGCTCCAGTGTCGGCCACTGGAGATCCCCTCATAGAGGGGTTTAGGAGAGGAGATGGGTCAGTCAGGGTGTGAGGTAGTACCAGTGAAGAACACAGCTTTCCCCCAGATCCTGGATGCTTCCTCCCCCCAACTACCATGATCCGAATTCTACCTTGCAGGGCTGGGTAGGGCAGTGGTTGTACACTGGTGCATATGAGGGCTGGAGGCACAGGGAATCCAGGGTGGATGATACCTTCAGGACCAAGGGTGTGAGGGACGATGCTGGGAGAGTGGAGGGTGAGTGGCTTGGAAATGGGGAACTGATTACAAGGATCCACATGTGACCTCCTCCCTGGGAGATGGACGGCAGAGAAGGGGGGGAGGGACTCCGGATAGGGCAAGATATGACAAAATAACGATGTATAAATTACCAAGGGCACATGAGGGAGGGGGGGAAGGGGAGGGAGGGGAAAAAAAAGAGGACCTGATGCAAAGGGCTTAAGTGGAAAGCAAATGCTTTGAGAATGTTTGGGGCAGGGAATGTGCGGATGTGCTTTATACAATTGATGTATGTATATGTATGGATTGTGATAAGAGTTGTATGAGCCCCTAATAAATGTTTTAAAAAAACACACAAAAAAGAAATGTTTTAAAAATGATGATGGCAACAAATATGCTTGACACGATGGATAGGTGTATGGATTGTGATAAGAGCTATTAAGGCCCCAACACAATTATTTGAGAAATAAAAAGAAGGAAAGGATAGGGGGAGAAAAGTGGCTCCCTGAACACATAGTGCAGACTCATTTGGGGGTTTTTCTTGGGGAACGTCAAGTTCCATTGACGGTGGATCTGAACAAAATTTTTTAACTACTCTTCTCAGTTGAATTGTGCCTGCCCCTTGTTTGACAGTAGGATGCTTGAAGATGTTAGTGGTTACATGACATCATACTGAAATCAAACTAAATCTGTAAATGTTGAGTCAATTCTAATGCTTCGTGGTCATTCGGGGCATAGTAGAAGCACTCCTTTGAACTTCAAAGGGTAGCATGTTTATAGAAGCAGAGTGCCACATCTTTCTCCCAAGGTGTGACCGCTGGGATGAGCAATACGACTACTGTTAAAAAGAATCTTAATTCAATATGACTTATGCTCTTATAAAATTGGAGAGAAAGATAAGTAGAGACAAATATAGATAAGGAGGTCATGTACACAATGGATAGATGGATTGTGATAAGAGTTATACAAGTCTCCAATAAAATGTTTTAAAAAACCAAAAGGAGGTCATGTAAAGAAGCATGTAAAAGTCAAATAAGAATTCAGATAGTGGGGCAGGAGGAAAGTCAAGGGAAATGGAGGAAAGACCTGGGAGGCAAAGGGCATTTATAGAGGTCTAGACAAAGACATGTTCATATGCAAATATATATATGAGGATGGAGAAATAGATCTATGTGCCTATATTTATAGGTTTAGTATTAAGGTGGTGGAAGGACACTGGGCCTCAAGTACTCATTCAATGCAAGAATACTTTCTTCTATTAAATTGGCATTCTATCATGCTCACCCTCCCGACACAACCACTGAAGACAAACCGGGTGAATAAGCAAATGTGGTGAAGATAGCTGATGGTGCCCGGCTTTCAAAAGATATAGCATCTGGAGTCTTAAAGACTTGAAGATAAACAAGCTGCCATCTAGCTCAGAAGCAACAAAGCCCACATGGAAGAACACACCAGCCTGTGTGATCACGTGGTTCCGAAGGGATCAGTTACCAGGCATCAAAGAACAAAAAATCATATCATTGTGTTCACACCTCCATGATACCATCACTGAGGACAAATGGGTGCATAAGCAAATGTGACGAAGAAAGCTGATGGTGCCCGGCTATCAAAAGAGATAGCGTCTGGAGACTTTAAATCTTGAAGGTAAACAAGCAGCCATCTAGCTCAGAAGCAAAAAAGCCCACATTGAAGAAGCACACCAGCTGTGCGATCACGAGGTGTCTTAGGGAACAGGTATAAGGCATCATCAGAACAAAAAAATCTTACCATAGGGGGACGTTCAGAGTAGAGACCCAAAAACCATTTGTCGGGCACTGGAGATCCCCTTGCAGAGGGGTCTAAGGGAGGAGATGAGTCAGTCAGGGTGTGATGCAGCACGGATGAAGAATACAGCTTTCCTCCTGCTCCTAAATGCTTCCACCCCCCTCTACCCCCCATCATGATCTGAATTCTACCTTGTAAGTTTGGATAGAGCAGAGGATGTCAAGTGGTGCAGATAGGAGCTGGAGACACAGGGAATCCAGGGCGGATGATACCTTCAGGACCAGGGGTGTGAGGGGCGATACTGGGAAGGTAGAGGGAGAAGGGATTGGAAAGAGGGAACTGATTACAAGGATCTATATGTGACCTCCTCCCTGGGGGACGAACTACAGAAAAGTGGGTGAAGGGAGATGTCGGACAGGGCAAGATGTGACAAAATAATAATTTATAAATTATCATGGGCTCATGAGAGAGCAGGTAGCGGGGAAGGAGGGGACCTGATGCAAAGGGCTTAAGTGGAGAGCAAATGCTTTGAAAATGATGAGGGCTCTGGACGTATAGATGTGCTTTACACAATTGATATATGTATGGATTGTGATAAGAGTTATATGAGCTCCTAATAAAACATTAGAGAAAATAATTCAGATTGGGTTTGAGAATCAATCAAATTTCAAAAAGTAGTTTCACCTTTGATATCTGCATTCACCTGTCCAGTAACATTTTTATTCTTCTTATTAAAGTTTTAAATTGCAAAGTTTTCCCACTTAAATCAAGACAATTTTAATTGTAGCCTTGTACAGTTTTATCTTAGTCTCTAAAAAGCACTTATTTAAGTAATTTTAGGGATTCTCTTTATATTTAATGCACTCAACTTTTAAGAGGTACTGAATTGTCTCGGTAATGAAAGTAGTTGAGTTTTATCCATAAGGGAGAGGTTTTTCAGATTGCAAACTGTTACATAAAATAATTCTTCTGTGAAAAGGATTCAAAATCATATGTCATCATTTGTAATATGGATAGAGAACTAGTCTGGTCTCCTCAAACATAAAATACAATTAGGCATCACCTTGAACTTGGACAACTACCATCAGTGCAGATCTGCAGTTGCTGCTTTCCTGAAATCTTGTGGATCACAGTGATATTGCCTGTACATTTGATCTAGGTTCTACTTTAGGCTTTTCAATGGAGCCTTAGGAGCCCTGCTGGCAGGTATAGTGGTTATTATGTGTTGGGCTGCTAAGCACAAAGTCTGCTGTTCAAAACTACCAGGGAGAAAGACGGGGCTTTCTAGTTGCAGTCTTGAAACTCACAGGGACAGTTCTACCCTGTCCTACAGGGTTGCTCTGAGTTGGAGTTGAATCCGTGGCACTATGTGGCTTGGTGAGCCCTTGTGGCTCAGTGACTACACCTTGGGATAATAGCCACAAGGTCGGCCATTCAAAACCACCCAACAGTCTGCAGGAGACTGATGAGGCTTTCTGCTCCTATAGAATTAGTCTCAGACACCTGCAGGGACAATTCTACCCTGTCCATAGGGTCACTATGACTTGCTATGAATCAGAATCAATGTGATGGCCGTGAATTTGGTTTGTAATGAAAAGAAACCCAAAGAGACAGTTCTACTCTATCCACTGGGGTCATTATGAGTAATAGTAAACTTAATGGTAGTGACATTTGCTTGGAAACACAAAGGATTGTGAACAATGAACTTTAGTGTAGTTTCGTGTTATGGGACATACAAATTAGTGGCTGAATGCCGGACTCTCTGTAACCACAGGAAGCGAGGGCAGAAACAGACTCTGCACACAGCAGCGTTTCAAGAGAATAAGCCTGCGGGTTAAAGCTGCTGCTAGTTTGCCATAAACAGCAGCAAAGATCGTTTGCATTGTATACAGGTGAGATTCTTAGAGGAATATTTTCTGGGGAATATTGATCTTGCTGTACTTCCCTAATCTAAATTTTTTTCCCCAAGAGTATTTATTTATTTATTTTTAATTAATAAACCTTTTTATTGGGGCTCATACAACTCTTACAATCCATACATACATCAATTGAGCAAAGCACCCTTATACATTCGTTGCACTCGTCATTCTCAAAATTCGCCTTCTACTTATTTCTATAGACATGATGCTTTCTAGAAAGAGAAATCTGATGGGTTTTGAATAGCGTGGTTTTCTTTTTTGCTTGTTAGCTTGTTTATTTGTTCTTCCATTAATTTTCTTTATCTTGTCTTTCCTGTTGAGAGTAATAACAAATGAAAAGTTGACCCTGTGGAGTCTTACCATTACTCCCATAGCATCCTAACACCGTATCTTTTTTCCATCTTCTTTTTTTTAAAATACATTTTATTGTTGGCTCATACAACTCTTATCCCAATTCATACATACATCCATGTGTCAAGCACATTTGTACATTTGTTGCCGTCATCATTCTCCAAACACTTGCTCTCCACTTAAACCCTCGGTATCAGCTCCTCATTTTTTTCTCCTCCCTCCCTGCTTCCCCCTCCCTCATGAACCCTTGATAATTTATAAATTACCATTATTGTGTCATATCTTCCACTGACAGACGTCTCCCTCTCTTCACCCACCTTTCTGTTGTTCTCCCCAGGGAGGAGGTCATATGTAGATCTTTATAATCGGTTCCCCCTTTCTACCCCACCTTCCCTCCACCCTCCCAATATCACCACTCTCACCACTGGTCCTGAAGGGGTTATCTGTCCTGGAGTCCCTGTGTTTCCAGTTCCTATCTGTACCATTGTACATCCTCTGGTCTAGCTGGATTTGTAAAGTAGAATTAGGATCATGACAGTGTGGGGAGGAAGCATTTAAGAATTAGAGGAAAGTTGTATGTTTCATTGTTGCTCCACTGCACCCTGACTGACTCGGGTCCTCCCCACAACCCTTCTGTAAGGGGATGTCCCATTACCTACAGATAGGCTTTGGGTTCCCAATCCACACACCCCCTCATTTACAATGATAATGGTTTTTTGTTCTTTGATGCCTGATATTTGATCCCTTGGACACCTCGTGGTCACACAGACTGGTGTGCCTCTTCCATGTGGGCTTTTTGCTTTTGAGCTAGATGGCTGCTTGTCTGCCTTCAAGCCTTTAAGACTCCAGATGCTATATCTTTTGATATCCAGGCACCATCAGCTTTCTTCACCACATTTGCTTATGCACACATTTGTCTTCAGAGATTGTATCAGGAAGATGTGCATCATGGAATGTCAACTTAATAGAAAAAAGTGTTCTTGCATTCAGGAAGTGTTTTAGTGGGGGCCCAAGGTCCATAACTTAAAAAAAAATAAATCATTTGGGGGAGGGGCTATTACAGCTCATCACAATCCATACACACATCCATTGTGTCCAGCACATTTGTATATATGTTGCCATCATCATTTTAAGAACATTTTCTTTCTAATTGACCCTTGATATCAGCTCATTTCCCCTCCCCCACTCTCTCTCTCTCTCATGAACCCTTGATAATTTTTTTTTAATTTCATGTCTTACACCGACCATTGCCCCTTTGAACACAGTATCTTAAAGCTCAAACCCTGGAAACACACCAAATGGGTTTTAATTGATTAATGTTCAAACAGTTACTAAGTGTGTGGTATCTAAAAAGTATCACTTCATAGAACCTTGGTCTTCCCATCTAAAAAATGGGAATAAGAATAATGTCTATTCCATAAAGATTACATGAATTCTTTAAATCTTTTAAAATAATGTCTAACATATATAGGTTACAATACCTTACTACACTATATACAAGAGAAGGAAACAAAATCCAGTCTTAGAAGGTCCCCACAAGTCATTCTTCTGTTTGAGCCCATTGGTGCAGTCCCTGTACCAATCCATCTTGTCAAGTGTCTTCCAATGTTTCACTGCCCCTCTATTTTCAAAGCAAGTAACTAGTCTCTGCTGATAACATGTCCAAAGTACAGGAGATAAACTCTTGCCATCTTTGCCTCTAAGGAACATTCTGGCTGTACGTCTCCAAGACACATCTGTTTGTCCTTTTAGCAGTCCATGTACTTTTGATCTTCTTCACCAGCACCATAATTCTTCATCAATTCTTCTCCATTCTTCCTTTTTCAGTGCCCCATTTTCACTACACAGGAAATCATTGAAAATACCCCGGCGAGACTCAGGAACACCTTAGTCCTCAAAGTAACACCCTTGCTTTTCAATATTTTAAAGAGGTCTTTTGCCCCTGATTTGCCCAATGTAATATCTCATTTGATCTCTTGACTGTTGGCTCCATGAGCATTGATTGTGGATTTAAGCAAGACAGAATCCTTGACAACTTCAATCTTTATTCATTGTGAAGTTCCTTACTTGTACAATTGGGTTTTTTGTTTGTTTACTTGACAATGATTTGTAGTCATATTGAAGGTTGAAATTCTTGATCTTCATCAGCAAGTGCTTAACATTCTTCTCACTTTCAGCAAACGAGATGGTGTAGTCTGAATACCCCCTGTTGTTAATAAGCCTTCCTCTGATCCTCCTGCCACATTCTTCTTCATATAACCCAGCTTATCTGATGATTTTCTCAGCATACAGATTGAATAAATATAGTGAGAAGGTAGAATCCTCTTGCACATATTTCATGATTTTAAACCATGCAGTATTCCCTTGTTACGTTTGCACAAATGCCTCTTGGTCGATGTACAAGTCCCACATGAACACAATGAAGTGCTCTGGAATTCCTATTCTTCTCAAGATTATCTATGATGTTTTATGACTCACATGTGTACATGTCTTTGCATCTTTGCGATTCTCTGATTTCCGTTAAGGTCCTCCTGACACCAGCAATGATATACCTTTTTTCTATATCCTCTTCTTAATTTAGACTGAATCCCAGGCGGCTCCCTGTCAATACACTGCTGCAACCATGGTTGGGTGATCTTCAGAAAAAAATGATACTTGCGTGTGATATCAATAATACTGTTCTCTAAGGAGCTTTTTCTTTGCAATGGGTACATATATGGGTCTCTTCCACCCAGACAGCCAAGTGGTATCTGTCTCCCAAATTTCCTGGCATAGGCTAGGGATTGCTCCTAGTGCTTCATCAGCTGCTGAAGCATTTCCACTGGTCCTCCATCGATTCCTGGCGCCTTGTTTGGAGCCCATGCTTTCAGTGCGGCTTCACCTTCTTTTTCCATTCCATTGATTCTGGCTCACACGCTACCTTTTGAAAAGGTGGAATGTTGACTGTTTCTTTCTGGTTCAGTAACTATATTCTTTCCTCATTGTTTTGATACTTCCTGAAGTATTCAGGATTTTGCCTATACCAAAATTCCATACAAAGCAAACCTATAGCATAGGGGAAACTGCCCCTGTGAGTTTCCAAGACTGTCATGTAAGGAGTTACAGGAGTTGAAAGCTCCACATTTCTCTTGAGAAGTGGATGGTGGTTTTGAACTTCTGACCTTGTAGGTTGCAGCCTAATGCATACCCACTAGATTCTTTCAATATTACAACCTGGGTCCTAATTTATTTCTTCCGTTCATTTAGTTTAAGATATGCTTAGCTTATTTTTCCTTTTTTGGCTTCTAAAAGTCTCTGTACATTTCGTTATATTTTTCTAAGAGTTGTCCTTTGGAATTTTCTGTTCAGTTCTTTCCGTGCCGTACCTACTTTACTTTTAAGAGAAAGTGTCATAGTATCTTTTACCATCCACTTTGATCTTTGCTTTCTTTCCGGCCTTTTCAATGTCCTTGATACTTTCTTCATGAATGCTGTCCTTCATATCATGAGGTCTTTTGTCCTTAGTCCTCAATTCATCAAATTTGTTCTTGCGATGTTATCTGAATTCAGGTGAAGTATACTCAAGGTTGGATTTTGGCTCTTGTGGACTTGTTTTAGGTTTCTTCAGCTTTGTCTGAACTTACATATAAGAAATTGCTGGTATGTTTCGCAGTAGTAAACCTCTGGCTTTGTTTTAGCTGCAGATATTGAGCTTTTCCATTGACTCTTCCTCCGGAGGCAGTAGACATTTTGACTTAGAAATTCTGTATAGTTAATATTTGTGTTGTTGATTAAAAAAACATATAAATAGGTTCTTGGTAATGCAGAATTCTAACATGTGATCTCCTGCATAGTTTCCATCACTGAGAAGGTATCTTCCAATATTTCTTGCTCTTTGTTTCCACCTTTTGCATCCCAGTCATCAATAATTGTCGATGCATTTTGTTATCATGTTTAATCACTGTCAGACTTAAGGCATTGGTAGAATTCTTCAATTTCTTCCTCACTAGCTTTAGTATGGTATGTAGATTTGAATGATATTTGTATTGATTGGATTTCCTTGTGTGCAAATACATATTATCCTATCTCAGACAGCATCATACTTCAAGAATTATCTTGAAATGACCTTTTTGATGTTGAATGCAACACCATGCCTCTAGAATCTGTCAGTTCTATAATAGCAAACCATATGACCTTTTGATTCAAAATGGACAAGCTTACTAACATCTAGAATATAGATTTTATGTGTTCCATTTCTTTTTTGAAACTTTCCATTTTCTTACATTAATATTTTGTACATTTCAACTTATGAATAGTCATTGATGTTTGCAGCTGTTTCCTCTCAAACATTTTGAGTCATACTTCCTCACTAATGCAGGTCCCAGAAGCTTTCCTCCTGCAGCTTTTTTCAATCCAGGTCATTTGTAATTGACTCTACTTTGAGACAACACCTCTTCTCAGTCATATTTAAGTGCTTTCAGACCCGAGAGCCTCATCTTCTAGCACTCTATCTGACAATATTCTGCTTCTATTCATGAGGTTTTCCATATCTACAATATTTTGATACTATCCGTAAGGTTCTTGGTGGCAAATTCCACCATAATGGGCAACCTATTCCATCTTTGTAGTCTGTTTTCAGTCGGGAAGCTGCTGAAACATGTTCACATTAGTGTTGCTGCTGCTATTTGAAATGCCAGTAACATAGCTTCCAGCATCACAGCAAAATACAAGCCACCACAGTAAAACTGACAGATAAGTGCGAGTCTAGCATATTGTAATTTTGTGCAAGTATTATTATATAAACTTTTAAAAACTGAGCACCAATAATTGAATATGATGATAATAAAGGAATGTTCAATATATGGTCATCTTCCCAAGATGACTACTCAGAATGAAATACCAAACTCCATATTTCCCTACCCACCCATAGCTAGGAACCCCTTTAAAAAGTTAGTGGGAAGAAGGGAGAGAAGAACAAAGAAAGGCAATGAGCACAAGGACATAATCTGCCCCTGGAAGATGATCCACTAATGACTGTTAAGTCAGAGGACTGAATGTAGAAAGAAATGATGTAAAATCATATTGCTGTAGATCCTTTATCCATGTGATAGAGCAATCATTCATTCACTCATAGCCATGCATTTGACTGTCTGTTGTGAAATGTAATGTGTTATTTATATTCCATGAAAAGTTATGAAAATGTTCACGATCATTAACAATAAGATAAATACAAATTGAAAAACAATAACTTATCACCTCACACTGACAATTTTGGCAAAATTCAATAAAACAGAACATGCTGGAGAGGATGTGGACAGATAGGAATGCTTTTCCAGTGCTGAAAAATTGTACAACCGCTCTGGAAATCAGTATGGCGTTTTCTTGAGCAAATGTAAATCCAAGTACCTTGGGATTACTGGGTATATACCCCAAAGAAATTAAGAATATAATATGTACACCCAGCAAAAACATGGAAACAACCAAAAGTCTCAACTCTAGAGGAATGGATTAACAAGCTCTGGTACACTCAGAGTATGGAATTTTATAAATCAATTAAAAAAAACAATGAGAATTATCTTATACACCATAAGACAGACACTTAGAAAACATTACACTTAGAAAACACAATCTTCCTTTATAAACATTTAATATCACCAAATTTAAGGGGAAAAATTAAAGAAAGAAAAGAAATGTTATTGAACAGCTGGTTTTAAAAAATAAAAGACATCCCTAGAGTCTACTGAGAGAAAGTCAAGCCAAACCAACAGCATCATCTGTTTGAAAGAATAGAGTAGTAGAATATATATATATATATATATACATATATATATACATATACATATATATATACATATATATATACATATATATATATGAAAAAGCCTGAATTCAGAAATATATTTGATGAAGCTTCTCAAGGTACTGTAACTGAAAAAAATGCAGTAAGATAGATGTTTAGCTCAGTAATTCTTAAAAATAAATTATCAATGAATAGTATGTTGTCCATAGAACTTGGTTATAGAATCTGTGTTTTTTGTGGTTGGAGTTTTTGCCAACTGAAAACAATGAAGGCTTCAAGTAAATAAAACAAGAAATCTAACATACTGAAGTCACTGACATCAAGACCTGTATGTGGGCAAAGCATAAGCCTTTGCTAGTGGAGTTCCAAAGCCAAAGTACTTGCCACAAAGTTGCACCTGGTGTGTGGTAGCTGTGTGTTACAGAGTTGAACTGCTCCACAGTGTTTTCTTGGTTGTAATCTTTATGGAAGCAGTTCACCGGGCCTTTTTTTTTCTGCAGAGCCCCTTTGGTGAATTCAAACGGAATGAAAACTGTTTGTCCCACATAGGCCCCTCTTAAGAGTTAAGAGAGCACACACAAAAGGAACAAAAAAAAGCACAATAGGCAAATTGCGAAAGAGTCAATTCTGACTTATGGCATCACTGTGTGTTTCAGACTACAATTGTGCTTCATAAGGTTTTAATAACTATAATCTTGTGCCTCCTTAGATTTGAACCGCCAACCCTTCGGTAAAGAAAGTCCCTCCCAAATAGCTTTCTCCTATTTGTTATCTAAATAGACAGGCTGTGAAGTTGAATAATGATTTCTGCTACCCAGAGACAACTTAATTTTCAGGAAACTAAATGTACATTTATAGAGGGTGGGCTCTGCTGAGTCATATGGAAGACATCAGCAAAAATTTCAGTCCTTCAAATAGTTGCAGTACTCATATTTCTTAACACCTCTATAATATACCTTTGGTAAGATTAACTTTAATTTCCTTCATGGAAATGTAACAAGAGACTAGCTGCACTTGGCATTGAGTATTCAGTTTTACAGCACGCTGAGCAAGGTCACATCCCTAAACTCAAAGGAATGGGGATAGAGTCTCAAAACGACTTCCTCGTAATCGTGAAGAAGGCTGCAGTATGAGAGCTCAGAATAACAGGGTGGGAATGCTTTTCACAAAATGGCCAATGCAGTTGTTGAATTCGTGCATGTTTTACTGGTTTTTTTGTTGTTGAGAACAACAAAATCATTTTTGAAAGCAAGCCACAATACGGAGGAGTTTTTGAATGCTCATATATACATGAGAACTGTGCTGGGCATCGCAGAGCTTCCGCGAGCACGCATTTCCCCACTAGGCAAGCATCAAGCAGCTCACTCTGAGTTAGTGCACCCAGTAGCGTCACCTGGAAGGATCTTTCTGGTCACGGTGACTTTTTTCGTAAAAGCAGTTTGCTTGAAGCTCATTTTTTTGTGATGGCCAACTATAGAACAGCATGCAGCTGTGAGATTTTGTTTCTGATCTGGAAAATTGCCACAGAAGCTGTTGTGATGGTGAACACAGCTTCCAAGGAGAGCACAATGGGAAAGTCTCAAGTGTACGAGTGGTTTTCTCATTTCAAAAAGGTGAGATGTTGGTTAATGGCAAGCCTCATTCTGTGTGTCTGTGAACTTCCAGAACGGAAGAAATGTCACAAAATTCCTGCAGTTGTGCTCAAAGACTAACAACGGACCTTTGAGGAAATGGGGAAGTGACCTGGCCTATCTTGGCACTCAGTTCGGTGAATTTTGACAGTACATTTGGGAATGAAAAGTGTCTCTGCAGAATGTGTGCCCGGGATTTGGAGTGGCTGGTGGAAACATGCCGCGCTTTGAAGCACACCTCCCGGGCAACCAGGCTTTTTCCCAAGGTCGGGCCTGGGAGGAGACGCGGTGCTATTCCTAGGACCCTGAAAGCAAACACCAGTCACGCCCGGGGAAGATGCCATCCTCACCTCATCCCCTCCCCTCCACTCTCCCCCAAAACCTTGTCAAGTGAAATCAAAGATCAAGACAATGCTCTCTCTCTCTCTCTCTTTAAATGTGAAGGGATTGGTGCATTTGTGTTCATTCTGCAAGGTCAGGCTTGCTATTTCGAGGTTTGGAAAAGATTGTGTTAACAGTATGCATAACAGACAAAAATGGCCTGATTTGGGGCAAACAGGAGACTGGTTTTGCCACCATGACAATGTACTTGCTTACACAGCCATCTCAGTGCACTAGGTTTTGGAAAAAAAAACAACACCAGCATGCCTCTCGAGTCCCACGCACCTTACTCACCTCACCTCACTCCGTGTGGCTTCTTTTTCTTTCTGTGAATGAAGAGGGATATGAAAGGACAGCAATTAAACAACATAGAAGAGGTAATGAAAAAAGCAAGGGAGGTGCTATCAGCCATCCAAACAGATGAGTGTGAAAAATGTTTCCAAGACTGGAATCATACATTTGACAAATGTATTTAGTGTAATGGAGAGTACTTTGAAGGTGATATGGTTATCTTGCAAATATAAATGTACACAAATAACGTATCTTTGGGGGGGAATCCTGTTTTGGGGGGTGCCCCCTCATGTGTGTGAAACAAGAAAAGGCATATGTATATTGACCAAAATCTATCAGGGACTCCAAGGGTGAAAACGAAGATTTCTGCTCCTCACTTCAAAGGAAGGAGGAGCCTCTGAAAACCTTATCCGTAGCTTCAAAATATTGTCAGCTACTGAATGAATGGAAGAAGAGCTTAGGTCAAGGTCACTCACACTATGACTGAACAGGACCTGATTTCTCAGTGTGGTATTGACCATGTAAAATGAGTTGGGTGAAGCCTTTGAAATCATTTGCTGATGGAACCTGACTCAAGGTGAGGGAAACAGTGGAAAACATCTGCTAATGGCTGTAATGTGGATGTTCTAAGGATGAACTTAAGAAAATTGGAAGTAGTTGAAAATGAAGCGGAGCACAAAGAGCTTGGTATTCGTGAGCTGAAATGGACTGGTTTTGTCATTTTGAATCAGAAAATCATATGATTTACTCTGCCGGGAATAACACAATCAAGAGGAATGACATGACATTCATTGTCAGAAAAAGATTACATAGTCAATCATGACATTCAGCGCTCTCTGTGATAGGATTATATTTATCCATTTTCAGAAAAATCCAATCAATACAAAATTATTCAAATTTAGGCAAATCACAAAAGCTAATATTGATGAAATTGAAGAATTCTACCAACAACTCCAGTCTGAAATTGATCAAACATGCAGTCAAGGTGTGTTGGTAATTGCTGGCAATTTGAATGGAAAAGTTGGAAACAAACAAGAATAGTAGTTGGATAATATGGTCTTCATAATAGAAATGAAGCCTAGATCACATGAAAAAATTTTGCAAAACCAAGTATTGTTCAGAGCAAATATCTTTTTTCAACAACACAAAAGGCAAGTATACACATGCACTTCTCTAGGCAGAATACACGGAAAGCAAATAAACTGCATATGTGGAAAACGTCCATTGAAAAGTTCAATATCAGCAGTTAAACTCAGACCAGGAACATATGTAAGCTCTGGGTAAAGCTGAAAAAATTTAAACAAGTCCACCAGAGTCAAAATACGGCCTTGGTTCTCTCCCACCTGAAAGTCGCGAACATCTCAAAAGCAGATTTGATGCCTTTCACACTAATGACAGAAGACCTGATGGATTGTGGGAGGACATCAAGGGCATCATTCATGAAGAAAGCCAAAGGTCTTTCAAAAGAGAGAGAAGAAAGAGAAGGTCAGTCTGTGTGTCAGAAAAGACTCTGAAACTTGCTCTTAATTCTATCAAATGCAAGAAATGAACTCAAAGAATTGAAAAGAAAATGTCAGTGGGTAGTTAGAGAAGACAAAACCAAAAATATACCAAAATGTGCAAAGACCTAGACTTAGAATGCAAAGAGAAAAACATCCTTAGTATATTTTAAACTGAAATAATTCAAGAGAAAAAAACAAGTCTTGAGCTGAAATCTGGAAGGATTCTGTGAGTAAATATTGAATTCCTCAGGAAGCATCAAAGAAGTTGAAAAGAACCCAGAATCACTGTACAAAAAAGAAGTAGTCCGAGTCCGCCATTTCAGGGGGAGCACACGAGCGAAGACAAATTATGCTGAAGGCATACGTTCCAAAAACAAGGCTCTAGGGATTGATGAAATGTCAATGGAAATGTTTCGACAAACTCATGAAGCCCTGGAAGCATTCAGTCATCTAATTCAGGAAATTCAAAAGACAGCTACTTGGCCAACTGACTGGAAATGATTCCTAATTGTTCCCATTCCAAAGAAAGGTGACCCAATAGGATGCCCAAATTATAGGACAATGTCATTGATATTACATGCAAGGAAGATTCTGCTAGGGGTCATCCAAGTGCAGCTGCAGCAGTACACTGACAGGAAAGCGCCAGAGGTTGAGGCCCCTGGATTCAGAAGAGGATGTGGAACAAGAGATGTCCATGCTGATGTCAGATAAATGTAGACTGATTGCAGAGAATACCAGAAAGATGTTTACTTGTGTTTTAGTGATTATGCCAAGTCATGCAACTGCATGGATCATAACAAACAAATAATCTTGACTGCTGCTTTCCTGAGCATTGATTGGATAAAGTTACTTCCCTGAGCATTGTGTATCCGAGCAAGATGAAATCCCTCACAACTTGAACACTTTCTCCGGTTGTCATCCAGTTGGAGATTGAGCTCCTTTACGTTGCATGTGTTCCTACTGAAGGCTGCAGTCCTTAAGGGAGCTTCATCAGCTAGTGCTTCCAGTCCACCTCCCTTCAGAAAGCAAGGTGTGTCACCTGCATATGCCAGAACTGATTAACTTACAGAGATCGCCAGTGAACTAGGGGCTTCGGGGGCTATAGAGTGGGAAGGTGGAGGTAAAGTAGAAATGATAACACGGAGTTCAAGAAGAAAAAAAGGTTTGAAACTTAGCAATGGTACAATACTGCTTGATTTGATTGGACTATGGAATGATACGATATCTGTATTAAAATGTGTGTAGGGGAAAAGAAACAAACAAAAGAAGAGATAAAAAGATACATGGCATTGGGTAAATCTGCTGCACAATACCTCTGTATGGAACTGAAAAGCCGAATGTTACTTTGAGGACTAATGAACCATGCCATGGTATTTTCCATGACATCATCTGTATGTGGGAGTTGAACAGTAAACAGGGAGACTGGAAAACCGCGGGCTCGTTTGAATGGTGGTGCGATAGACGAATATTGAACGTTCCATGGAGTGCTGAATGAATGAAGCACTCTGTCTTGGAAGAAGTACGGCCTCAGTGTGCCTTAGAGGCAAGATGGCCAGCCTTTTTCTTACATATCTGGGACACATTGTCTGGAAGGATCAGTCCCTGGAGACAGATAGCATGCTTGGTAACGCAGAGAGGTGATGAAGGAAAGCAAGTGTGAAATGGATTGACAGACATGGTGGGTACAACAATGGAATCAAGCATAGGAACAACTGTGAGGATGGCACAAGACCAGGCAACACGTTGTCCTTTTGTGCATGGGGTCCAGCTGAGTCAGAACTGATTTGATGGCACACAACTATAATGACAACAATAGTTGGGTCTTAAGAACTTGTAAGCAGCCAACCAAGGAATGACAATTGGTCTTTATCCTCTTTAAACAAAACTGGAGGAAGAAAGTCTGGAACAGAGAGCGAGAACGGAATGTGTGACTAATTGCCTTTGTGAGGCACAAGACAAACAAACTGGATAGTGATCAGTACGATTATAGAGCATTTTGATGAAAAATTCTGCAGCAGAGTTTTGAATTCTGATGTTTTCCCGAAGTTCTGAACCAACAGAGGCTAGATGAACCCCTAAAATGATTGACCTAAAACAGGGAAATTACCCAATAAGCAAGATAAACATACACTTACTTGTGCTTATTGACTAAGTGAAAAATGTTACATATGGTAAAATCCATTTGAAATTGTTCATTACAAAGTTGTAAGTAAGTCCAAGAATCGTCACGCTTACCTTGCTTACTGGATAATTTGAAGCTGCCTGAGATGTCTTTGAAACCTTATTTTTTATGGAACAGTTCACTACAGATTACTAAGTAGGCTGACCCATGCTTACTTGGTTTATTGGGTGCTCTGTCCCTGGCAAGCATTGTGAATTTGAAAATAGGCTTTGATTTTATAGTTCTGTGGGGTTGGGAGTGGGTCAGATGCCAACCATACCTAGAAGCAGAATCTTTGATATGGTGGAAAAAGGAGAAACTGCTTATTCACGTTAGTAAAGACATCTGACTAACAGGTAAAAGCACTCTCTACACCTGCCCTTTGATTTTATAGACTCTACCACCATCTTCCTCCACATTCATCTTGGCAAATAGGAGTTACGCAGAGTTAACAGCCCACTGTGTCTCTCGATCCATTCCCCTCCTGCACTTGGCCCTTCTCTGGCAACATCGCAGCTTCCTCACGCTGCAGTAACAAGGAGGTGATGCCTGTGAGTCTCTTGGTTTACATGCAGTGTTTTTCAGATCGCAGCAAGGGGACTTGGATTTATTTCAGAATGAATTGGACATTACCCACACACAATCCTGTCGTTCCTTTCTTTAAAGCCACAATCACGGAGGGTGCCAGGTTTATATCTATTCTGACCTTTTTTGTCCAACTTTTCTTCACTGATTATAAACACGTGCAATGACCATATATAGCCCTCTCCTTAAAAGTGACTCACTTATGGTTTCAGGAAGGTACTTTTTTAATGGTGATTTCATGTCTAATATTATACCTTCAAAACAGTCTAGTATTATGTTCTAGTCACAAGCTGAGAGGGAAGAAAGAAAAGTAAGCCATTTTTGTTGATGTTCTTTATATTTATAGTGATCTCTTGATACTATGGCTTGATTTATGGACTTTGTCTGGTTTTGCATAAAATATGTTTCTATTAATGACTGGATTAACTTATTGGCAGTAAAACTTCATGCAAGTCATTTGAGCCTCTCTACTTCTTAGATAATTTGTGGATACTAATGGTCTCTAATATCTTTTCCAGCCCTTTATTTCAGAGATTTTAGTTTCCCTTTCTTATATTGCTTACTAGATCTGCATACTAAACTGTTCGTGAAAGCCAAGTCCCATTTTTGTCCTAGAGTTGTACAGCATTCATGTAGACCCCTCTGTTCCCGTAACCTCGTTCCAAGTTGCCATCTGTCAGTTTGCTGACTTGGCAATATAGCCACCATGCAAGCAACAACTTTGCAGCCTCTCGGCAAGCGTCGATGCTGCTTTTCACAATGTGAGGGTAGAGATATAAATAGAGCTCGGCGGCAGAGGGCAGACATCAGCTTCTGCATGCGCTCACTCTCCCACGGAGCCAGACCTACTTCCTGTGATTACACTCCCTATGACTTTATGTAGGAGGCTTTCACTTATATACTGAAAACTCCAACCTACTGCCAAAAAGTCATTTCTAATTCATAATGATTCTACGGCAGAGTAAAACTGCTCTATAAGGTTCCCAAAGCTTTATGGAATGAGAATTCCTTGTGTTTCTCCTGCAGAGCAGCTGGTAGGTTTGAACAGCCGACCTTTCAATTAGGAGGTGAGAGCTTTATTAGCATGCCACCCCGATATCGTTCCGTTTTTTTATAGCTTAAGTGAAAAATGAAACCTAGTTATGTGACTTCTAAAGTCACATCACTTTTAAATTCTGAGCTTTGTAAGCAAATGTGGTGAAGAAAGCTGATGGTGCACATCCATCAAAAGATATAGCATCTGGGATCTTAAAAGCTTGAAGATAAACAGGCAGCCATCTAGCTAAGAAACAACAAAGCCCACATGGAAGAAGCACACCAGCCTGTGAGAACAGGATGCCTCAAAGGGATCAGGTATCAGGCATCAAAGACAGCCTCCCCCCCCCCAAAAAAAATCATAGTATTGTGAATGAGGGGGAGTATAAGTGGGGTCCCAGGGCCCATCTGTGGACAATTGGACATCCCTTTGCATAAGGGCCGAGGGGAGGAGATGAGCCAGTCAGGGTTCAGTGTAGCAATGATGAAACATACAATTTTCCTCTAGTTCTTGAATGCTTCCCCCCACCCCTCCACCTCTCCCCACCATCATGATCCCAATTCTACCTTACAAATCCAACTGGACCAGAAGATGTACACTGGTTCTGATAGGAACTGGAAACACAGGGAAACCAGGACAGATGAACCCTTCAGGAGCAGTGATGAGACTGGTGATACATAGAGGGTGGAGGGAAGGTGAGGGAGAAAGGGGAAACTGACTGCAACGATCTACATATAACCTCCTCCCTGGGGGGTGGACAGCGGAGAAGTAGGTGAAGGGAGACTTGGATGGTGTAAGACATGACAATATAATAATAATTTATAAATTATAAAAAAATTTCAAGGGTTCATGGGAAAGGGGGAGGTGAATGGGGAGCGAGGGGGGAAATGAGGAGCCGATATGAGGGGCTCAAGCAGAAAGCAAATGTTTGGAGAATGATGAGGGAAACAAATGTACAAGTGTGCTTGACACAATGGATGCATGCATGGATTGGGATAAGAGTTGTATGAGCCCCAATAAAATGAATTTTTTTTTCATTTCAGAGCTTTGAAGGCGGTATTTTTTAAAGAATAAGTTGAGATGAGCATGCAAGGACTTGCACAGACACAAGCCTTTTGTTCCCCTGGCTTACACTGACTACGGAGAGAGCTAGTTTTCTTCTGGCTTACACTGGCTTTTGTTCCCCTGGCTTACACTGACTACGGAGAGAGCTAGTTTTCTTCTGCCACCATCTCTGTAACTCCTCTCTTCTCATTTTCCTTCTCAAAGTTTGCCCTGCTCCTTTCCCTTCCTTCTTGACTTTAAACATCCATCTCACTGCTTTTTGTCTCTATGTTATTTGTTATGGATTTCTCAGCTCATGTTTTTCTTAGACAACTTTTCCTAAACCCACATGTACCATTTGGGACTAACAAGGGTTTGCTCCTTCATGAAAAAACTGGGTGCCAAACTGATGGGTGGAAACAGCCGCCATCAATAGGTTATGGATTTTATTTTCATTTTCTTGGAAATGTTTAGTTTATAGATTCTTCCTATCTGGAGACGTAGAAGCTTTTCCTATGCAAAGGAATGGAAAAGTTTTCTTTGGGTAAAATTATACCTTTAAAATGGTGTGTGTGGGGGGGTGGGGGTGGGAATGTAGGTATAAGTGGCCCTAAGAAGTAATGTCAAGTTCTTCAGTGATACTGAGGTAGGTAGTTTATTGTGCCAACCTGGCCGATAAACACATGTGGGGTTAATTGAAGGGTAGAGGGATAAATGGCTCGGTGAGCCTCGTCTTTCTAGTTCTTGTGTCTTTTGCTCTCTGATGGTTGGACCAGGGTGTAGCTGCCTTAGCCAGTTCCCTGCTTTAGATGGCTAGGCTCACTTCCTGCAAGACATCTCTGAGGAGAAGCCAAATGACCTACCCCAATGCAGCCCTGGGTGCTGGAGCAACCCTGTGGAGACCCCTGCCAGTGCTAAGACACTTACACATTCACTGACTCGGGTTTCCTCGTCTAGTCGGCATCATTGAGTGTGTTTTGTGAGGTGGAGGAGGGCTTTGTGGATTGGTGCTGGATATATGGGCTAATGTTGGACTTGTTTGCTTGGGCAGCACTGGGTTGGGATGTCCGTGAAGCGCACTTACCCTTTATATAAACCTCTCTCTTATCCATGAGTTTCTGTGGATTTGTTTCTCCAAAGTACCCAGACTAATATAATACACTGACTCTCTTTAAGTATTGATAGATATGTCAGTAGACTATCTCAGGTTATTTCCTTGAGCATACTGCATACTGACAGCCACAACAGCTGCACCTTTTATCCATAGTTTGCTCTTCCATCTGTAATAGCATTAGTCTGTTGTTCTGCTGAAGCCCATTTAATTTCAGGAGTAGTGCATATTCCATTAGACAAGATACACTCTGGTTTACTGGTTTCTTTGTTTCTTTTACTTAATTCAAAATGTAGCAGCACTCCCACAGCTAGGCAAAATGTACGATATTAATATTCCTGATCCACTGTGCTATGGTATGATGAAGCTAACAATTTTTTAAATTATTTAATTGGGGGCTCATACAACTCTTATCACAGTCCATACATACATCAATTGTGTCAGGCACACCTTTAGATTCATTTCCCTCATAATTCTCAAAATATTTGCTCTCCACTTAAGCCCTTGGTATCAGCTTCTCATTTTCCCCCTCCCTCCCCACTCCCCCTTCCCTCATGAATCCAATTTATAAATTATTATTTTGTCATCTCTTACACTGTCCAACCTCTCCCTTCACCCACCTTTCTGTTGTCTGTCCCCCAGAGAGGAGGTTATATGTAGATCCTTATCATCGGTTTCCCCTTTCTACCCCACCTTCCCTCCACCTTCTGATATTGCCACTGTCACTACTGGTCCTGAAGGAATCATCTGTCCTGGATTCCCTGTGTTTCCAGTTCCTATTTTTACTAGTGTGCATCCTCTGGCCTAGCCGGATTTGTAAGGTACAATTTGGATCATGATAGTGGAGGGGAGGAAGCATTAAGAATTAGAGGAAAGTTGCATATTTCATCGTTGGTGCCCTGCACGCTCACTGGCTCATGCCCTCCCCGCAACCCTTCTGTAGGGAGTTGCCAATTACCGACAGATGGGCTTTGGGTCTCCACTCTGCACTTCCCCTCATTTACAATTATATGATTTTTTGTTCTTTGATGACTGATACTTGATCCCTTTGACACCTCGTGGTCACACAGGCTGGTGTTCTTCTTCCATGTGGACTTTGTTGCTTCTGAGCTAGATGGTCACTTAATTATCTTCAAGCCTTTAAGACCTCAGATGGTATATCTTTTGATAACCGGTCACCATCAGCTTTCTTCATGACATTTGCTTATGCACCCATTTGTCTTCAGCATTTGTGTCAGGAAGGTGTGTATAATGGAATGAGGCAAACAAAATTTAATTATTCACCAACATATAAAAAGTTCTAGGTGCCCAGTATACTACTTTAAGTATTTTATTAGTATTAGCTCACTTAATTCTCACAACATTCTTATAAAATACAACTGTTATTCCATTTTTAAATAAGAAAATTTAGATACAGAAAGGATCGTTTCTTTATCAAATTATAAGTAATAGAAAAATGATCCAGGCTATCTGGCTTGCAAATGTGAGGGTGAGTCAAACAATATCGGTACAAAATCCTAGAAACCTTTATTAAACAAAACTATTAAAATGTGAAGCTTTTGTTTTTCAACATATCCTCCACCTTGGTCTATGTACTTCTGAAGGCTGTGTCTCCATCTCGCTTACCCTTCCCCCAAAAATCCTGTGCTCTTTGATAATATCACACCGGAAAGACCCTTTTGGTACCTTTGGAAAATTGAATCAGTCCTTTTAAATTTCTTTAGTTTGGGGAAGAAAAAGAAATCTTCAGGGCCAGATCAGGGCGGTAGGGTAGATGGGTAAGATCTTCCTATGAAATTCTCATCGAACACTCCTGGCTCTGATCAAAAACCAGCAGGCTTATTGTCATGATGTCGCAACTGCTCGGATGTGTCCAGGGACTCTTAGTCTCGAGAACCAAGGAAGGACTCACAAGCATAAATGGCCAGCGGAAGGCAGCGCTTACTTGGAAAGGGAAGAAAAGCAGCCGGTGCTGCAGGCGGGGGCTCCAGTGAGTTGCTGCGGAATGACGGCGTCTGGGGCCTTCCATCAGCTGTGGATGCGTAGCTGTTGTGTCGACATGTTATGAACGGACCAAATCCAAGTCTGCTCCTATTTCTCAGACCCAATAAAAGCTCATTCGTGCTCTGGGTCTTGCACAGGCCTGGACAAGTCAGTAAGCATGCAATTAATAGGTCAGCAAAAAGAGGGTTAAGATTGAAGTTGTGCTAAGCTATCAGACCCACTCCTCCAAACATCCTGCTACTCCCAGTGAGTCTCAGTGGACCTCTGTTTCCTCGTGCTTCCTGTGGCCTCCTAACTCCTGTATCTCACCAATGGGGGTGAAATATTGGCAGACATTTTCTGACCTTTTTCCCCACCAGCTCAGCATTCTATTCAAGCCTTTCATATTAAGCCTCAGGGGTCATCCTGTATCCTTTGAGAAATCGATCAAGATTACCATATTGGACTCCCAAAAACAATAAATAAAAATTTAAAAAACGAAATCCCCAAACAATAAACAAAACCTAAGTTGACCAATCTACCTTGAATGTAACTACCTCAGCAAATAACCTCGGCAGCCATTGTTTAAATTGTGCCCTTTTATTACATAGTGGGTTACTTGTTGCACTGCTTAACCTCAAAGGTGAGATTTCCTGCACCTGGAAAGATGTGTCGCTTTATAAGCCCAAAGCAATAGTTCTGCTCTGTCCGACAAGCTTCTGTGCGTCAGATTGACTGGATAGTATTTGGCTTGTTGCGGGGGTTTAAGGAAACAAAATTTTAAAAATGATCTAGAACCATCTACTGTCTGCGAAGTCATGTTTAAAAGCATTTTGCTTAAAGCAATTCCTATGCGTGTCGCAATACTTTTTTCTTCCCTGTCCTTTGTACTTAATCTAAACTGCTAGCCAGCTAGTCTCAGAAAGGACAGACAAGCAGGGGAATGCCCATGACCACCGTGTGCACAGGGATATGGGGAGAGTCAACTGGACTCAGAATCAGGAACCAGAAGGTGAGAGTACTGCAGAACGGGGCAAAAAGGCTGTAAAGAAATGGGGGTTTTGCATATATATGAGGATGGGGAAATAGATCTAATTGTCTACATTTGTAGGTTTAATATTAAGGTGGCGGAAGGACCTTGGGCCTCTACTCAAGCACTCCCTCAATGCATGAATACTTTCGTTTATTAAATTGGTACTCTATGATGCTCACTCTCCTGACACAACTGCTGAAGCCAACGTGGGTGAACAAGTAAATGTGGTGAAGAAAGCTGATGGTGCCCGGCTATCAAAAGAGATAGTGACTGGGGTCTTAAAGGCTTGAAGATAAACAAGCTGCCATCTAGCTCAGAAGCAACAAAGCCCACATGGAAGAACACACCAGCCTGAGTGAGCGAGTGATCCCAAAGGAATCAGTTATCAGGCATCAAAGAACAAAAAATCATCCTATCATTGGCTGCACACCTCCATGATAGGATCGCTGAAGACAAATGGGTGCATAAGAAAATGTGGTGAAGAAAGCTGATGGTGCCCGGGTATCAAAAGAGATAGTGTCTGAGGTCTTAAAGGCTTGAAGATAAACAAGCGGCCATCTAGCTCAGAAGCAAAAAAGCCCACATGGAAGAAGCACACCAGCCAGTGCGATCACGAGGTGCCAAAGGGACCAGGTATAAGGTATCATGCACAAAAAAAAAAGAATATGTGTGTGTGTGTATATATATATATGTGTGTGTGTATATATATATATATATATATATATATATATACCACATTGAATTAAGGGGGAAGTGCAGAGTGGAGACCCAAGGCCCAAGTGTCGGCCACTGGAGATCCCCTCATAGAGGGGTTTAGGAGAGGAGATGCGTCAGTCAGGTGCAAGGTAGTACCGACGAAGAGCACAGCTTTCCCCCAGATCCTGGATGCTTCCTCCCCCCAACTACCATGATCCGAATTCTACCTTGCAGGGCTGGATAGGGCAGAGGTTGTACACTGGTACATATGAGGGCTGGAGGCACAGGGATTCCAGATTGGATGATACCTTCAGGACCAAGGGTGTGAGGGGCGATGCTGGGAGAGTGTAGGGTGAGTGGGTTGGAAAGGGGGAACTGATTACAGGGATCCACATGTGACCACCTCCCTGGGAGAGGGACGGCAGAGAAGGGAGACTCCGGATAGAGCAATATATGACAAAATAACGATGTATAAATTACAAAGGGCACATGAGGGAGGGGGGAGCGGGGAGGGAGGGGAAAAAAGAGGACTTGATGCAAAGGGCTTAAGTGGAGAGCAAATGCTTTGAGAAAATGATTGGGGCGGGGAATGTATGGATGTGCTTTATACAATTGATGGATGTATATGTATGGATTATGATAAGAGTTGTATGAGTCCCTAATAAAATGTAAAAGGGGAAAAAAAGAAAGAAAGAAAAGAAAATGATTAGGGCAAAGAATGTACAGATGTGCTTTATACAATTGATGTATGTATATGTATGGACTGTGATAAGAGTTGTATGAGCCCCTAACAAAACGTTTAAAAAAAAAAGAAATGGGGGTTTTGAAGCAAAAGAGAACATACTATAATGTATACTGGCTTTAAGGAATCATTTTACTAAAAAGAAGCAAGTAAGCACAGAGAATTCCAAGTTCTGGAAATCGTACAGCGAAATCAAGGTGCCATCAAAGGAAGTTATGCAAGCAAATCTGAGGACAAGCTTTATATCTTCCAATGATCTCTGTAGCTTCAAAGAAACAGAATTATTTACAGATGGTCTAAAACAGAGGAAAGAAAATGGTTAGTGAGTGATTGCCAGAAACCACGGGTATGATTAGCTAGTGTGTGATCATATTAAGCCAAGGGCATGAGGAACCAATATGAATCTATGCGTTCATGCTATCACCCTTCATGTTTGCCTTTGCAAACAGGTAAATAATGCCAACCCCTGCAGAGGATGCAGGATGACAGTTTAGAAAGGAAGGTTGATTCCCAAAGCCTGGAGGGCCAGAGTCATCCAGGAATAGTGTCCAGTGGACACTCGACCAGCCATGCGTTGACCTCAGGGCACCTTATGAGAAGCCACTGAGTGCCCCGTGGAGGGTTTAGTGAAAGCAGGAACTAAGCCATTGGGAAAGGCCATGGACACACAGTGAGAAGTACAAGAGTAGAAAATGGAGCAATAAGTATTCAAGACTCTGTTCAGGAGCTTGACAGAAATCGGGATGTAGAGGACAGAACCAGTGGGGGACCATGCCGTGGGAGAAGACACAGGAGAAACTGAAAGGCATGATCAATAATTGAGATTCCTGAGAGGTCAAATAAGGATGGGTGTGTGTGTAAGGTTGGGTTGTCTAGAGAAACAAACCAATGACACGCATCCTTGCTCAGGAAAGAATTGTATTTCAAGAAGCAGCTCTATCACATAGGCACCCCAGCCAAGTCCACCCACGTCCACAGGTTGAATGCCAGCCAGGGCCCTCTTCAGATTTACGTACAGCAGGCTGATGACACCAAATGGTAGAGCAGGAAACAGGGAGATCACAGGCTGGTGGTGCAGAGCTCAGTGGGCCCCTGGTGGGTGGCAGCATGGCAGGGCAGCAACAGTTATCAGGGTCAGGTGGTGTACATGGGCCACCCCTGGAGGCAAGCAGGAAGTGAAGGGCAGAGAGAGAGGGAGAAGTTCCCAGTTTGTCTCTCAGGATAAACCCACCCTCCCCAGGAAAGCATCATCAGACTGTGACTTGATTGATAGCTAGGATTCTACCCCTACACATTGACACTGAGTCGAGTGTCAAGTTGACATAAAATCTAACCGCCCCTGGGGGGGTGGGGCGGGATTTTGACTATTGATAAGCTGTTGTGTTTCAATAGTTCTTTGGAGTATAATAGGCATACTCAGATTATAGTAGTGTAATCACATGGTGAGAAATGGAAACCATAATCTCAGACGACTTTTAATGGGAATAGTCCTGATAATCCATGTAACTGCATTCAAATGACAATTTCACACACTTCTTCATATCCTTCCAAACTTCAAGTTAACAATTTGTACCTTAAAGGATATTTAAGCATTAAATGTGACAATATTTGTAAAAAGATCATGTACACATATCGTTTAAAGTACAATAACAATGTGAACAGTTGTTATTTTCACTGCATTAGTTAAGTGTTTTTTCCTGCTTGGATTCCTGAGTCAGACAAATATTTTAATATTGGGAAATAAGGCGATCACTCAGCTCCAGCAGATGAGCCTTTCAGGGCCAGGGCCATTTTATATGTCAGAAGGATTATTCTAATATCCATTAATGCTTGCTTTGACTGTACTTTTAAGGGTATTAATGTTTCAAATGGTGATCCTGAATGAAAGATTCTATAGCACATGCTAAATCACCAATGAAAAATGAAATTCGCTTCTATAGAAAAGTATATTCCATTTAAATTCTTAAAATAGAGTTAACTTACATTTCGCTCACGCAGAGTTCGTTTTTATGGAGCCCTGAGGTTAAACTATTAATTGCAAGGACAGTGATTCAAACCCACCAGCTTCTTCCGGGAGAAAGACAGGGGTGTCTGCTTCCATCAAGACTTACAGCTTCAGAAGCCCTTCTGAGGGTCGCTCTGAGTCAGAATCGAGTTCGGTTCTGACCCACTGACAGCAGTGGGTCGATTTCCGCATTCTCCCACAGAGAAGCCCATGGGTTTGAGCCGTTGACTTAGCAGCTCAATGTGTAACCCACTAAACTACCAGGGCTCCTTTGTACTAATATGTAAATTTTTTAAAGATACTGTTAAGAACGGATGTACAAGCACACTTAATTTTATTGCATTTAACTTTATTGTGCTTTGTAAAGATTGCCTTTCCCCCACAAACTGAGGTTTTGTGGCTTCCCTGATGAAGCAAGTGTATCGGTGTCAGTTTTTCCAACAGATGTACCCAGTTTATCTCCTTGTGTCATATTTTATTAAAAATTTTTGTAATGCTACTGTTCACAAATTAATTACATTATAGTGTAAAAATAACTTTTATATACACTGGGAAACAAAAATATGTGATTCTCTTTATGGTGCTGTTCAGTTCATTGTGGTGATCTCAAGCTGAATCCTCAATATCTCTGAGGTAAGCCTGTGTCTAACAATTATGAACAGATTAACTGTACAGCTTTTGTTTTGCTTTGTTTTTTTCCATAGCATAATTTCACCAAAAATATGTATATTAGAAAATAGCTACATGCGTCTCTTCTACATACATCTCTCCTGAAGAAAGAAAAAGAGGACAATCCTATGGTTTGTCAAGATCAATAGCATTTTCTTCAAAAGGGGTGAGTAAAGCAATTTCAGTTGTTTCATTAAAGGATCTGCTGAGCAAAGATCATTGAGAAGAGTGCGATCACATGGCTCTGCCTCTCTGCCGGCTATCGAAATGCTACTGTTGACATTTCTGCCTTTCTAATCAAATAGTCTTTTGTGATGTTTGAGTCTATGGATCAATGATAGATTGTTTCTATCATCCTGCCTTACTCTGCCCAGGAAGAACCCAACCAAATGGGTATTTTGAGAGCTTGAGGGATAAAGAATGACAAACAAACAATTAACTATTGAATTAGGCACAAACACTATGATGGTGTAGATGAAAGACAAAACAGACCCTTTTGGAACTGGGGAATAAGATTTGAAAAGCTCCACCATCAGCTTTGAGTTAGAGACACCATGGGGGCAGGGGTGCACATGTGTTCCAGAACCCAGTTCAGACCGGTGGACAGATTACAAGGAAGGCTAGCTAACATGGGTATGTGTGTACAGAATTTTATTACTCTTATAAATCTTTCTCATACTACTTAAAAGAATCACTTCTGTGGAGAGAGACATCTGACTAGGTCAGCGTTCAGAGGAGGTGCCCTGCTCCCCTCAGCATGCATCACATGGCTACTGCTGACCCCAGCATCTCCAGCATTTCTCACCAGTTCCCTTGCCCATGCCTTTCGGAGTGACTGGGAAGACCATCCTATTTCTTTTTGTGCACCCCTTCCCCTGCATGCGCCCCCCCCCCCCGCCACCTGGGAGACATGGAGGGACAGAGGAACTGGTGAGGAAAAGACTCCCTTATTTATTTGTATATTTGTTATCGAGTCCCTGTTACGTTTCAGGCATTGTTTCAGGGAAACAGTGGGGAGTGAGATACAAGTCCCTTTACACTGGGATATTATTGTTTATTCATCATAAACAATCTGGAAGACGTATTATATGATCACACTTACAGGAAATATCTAGAATAGGCAGATGTATGTAGACTTGAAACTATTGGTGGATTCTGGGGCTTGGCGTGAGAGCGGAAGGAGTCATTGCCGTAGGGGACACGGAGCTTCTATTCAGGGAGGTATAAAATTCTGCAACATGGTGATGAATAAATGCCTCTGAATTGTATATGTAAAAAAATGTTGAAATTGAAAACTTTCGCTATTTATAGACTCAGCAAAAAATAGTTAAACATTTTAAAACATTTTTAAAATGCAGAATTAATTTTCATGCATCAACTAAAGACAGTCCCTGCCAGGATCTCGGGAAGGGTGGGATATTCAGAGACAAAATTACTTTCTTCCCCTTAAGACGTTCCAGGTAAGACACATCCTCAACTGTTTTCCATATTAACATATATTTCACTGTTGACAAATTCATATAATCCTTTATTTATTAAATTGTTCTTACATTCAACACAATGTAAATGAGATGGCTTCCAATTTCATTGTTCATCTGGCATTTGCAGCACTTTGTTTAGACCAGTATATATTTGTAGAATAATTGGGCTTTAGGCTTTTAATGAATTTTAAAAGATTTCTCAGAGAAGCTAAATGGTTTTTTCCCCCAAAGTCTAGTGGACAGCAGGATTGAGTTTTAAAACTCAAACCTTGCACATTAGGCTTGTAATTTGGCCAAATTATTATATTGCCAATACTTTCCATAAATTATGACCAACTTGAAGGACACATCCGCTATTTGCATTTTTTGGTAAAAACCTAGCCTTTGAATGCCACTGACCTAATTCTGAAGTATTTAATTGTAAAGTGATTGTCTATTATGAAACAAGTATCAATAGAAGATACATCCAGAGCTTTCTGGAAAGTCTTTCCTGCTAGTTATAGGGTTTGATTGGCTGACAAGTATACATGAAAAACTTCTAATCATTTGTCACATTGTTGGATCTTCTTTCAATATGGGAATGATGTAAATTGCAAAGCTTCAATAAATGACTGCTAGTATTTCTGCTGTCCTTTTCAAATAAGTTACCAATTTAAAAAGTATGGTACTATAAAACCAGTTTCGTAGTTGCCTAGGAATTAGTTTAGTTCTGTTTTTGTTTAAAATCATTTTGTCTTTTTTTCAAGAGGTGGAGAGTTTCCTGTCCTGTAAGAGTCCTGTAACGTAAAATCACAATGTATTCGTCATGCAGAAGGATAAACTGGGCAAACTCACAGAGGGGTTTCTTTCTTGGGAACACTGCTTTGACTCTCCAAATTATCATTCTATAATATAGCGAATGGGGGCATGATATCCATCAGAGAGTTGTGTAAAATGAATACTGAGCAATAAATCCGTAACTCGGCTTTGAAGAAACTGGTTCCTGGTAACATGCAGATTGTTATCCGGTGATTCTGGAGGTTTGGGAGCCGTGGAGTCAGAGCAGCTGGAATATGCTCATCTCTTATGGGGAGCTTTTCAAAGTGAAATATTTCATCAGTTAAGAATAAGCCCAGTACCAAAAATGGTGGGGAACTGGCATATCTCCTCGTAATTTTTAAGAGATCAGGCAATTCTCACTTTATCACAAGCTTTTGTGTTAGAAGTGAGCAAATATGCAACTTGGAGAAAACTAAATCTGCATTTCCTCAGATGACTGCTTTGCCACTGAAAGGTGTTTCCGTCAGAAAGTTTGTACTGTAGCCTGGGAAAATACTTCAGAATGGAAAATATAGGGGTTGCAATGAAAAGAATGCACTCTAAAACATCTTCCTAGATACAATTGAGCAAACACAATGAAATCAAAATTATGCTAGCTATTTGCTCTAAAAATGATATGTACATGGTTAGCAAAACCCAAGTAGAGCACTCTTCTATCTCTCCCACATGTTAGCTTGTTCCCTTTGTGTGTTTATTCTCTTAGGCTGACTTGTATATTAAATGTATTGTAATTCACATAGCTAAAGCGGATGTATTGATAACATGGAAGATTTCATACATTAGAGTAAGAGTGAGTAAAGGTCCAGAATGATCTATTATATAAAACCATTGTTTGTTTAAATTAGTGTCAATTGAATACATCATAGTTAATATCTCAGTAGGTTTATTTTCTAACAAGATAATATGCAAGTTGTAATTATAGCTCTAATCTAAGAATAATTTATTCTTAAGACATTGGCCTGTATGATAGTTGCCCTCATGAAGAGATCATGGAAGAGATGGGTATTATAGTAAATTGTGGGGTAGAAATCAGATGGTGAATGCCTACCATAAAGATTAGCATCTTGTGGACATTGGGCCTCCACTCAAGTACTCCTTCAATGCAGGAACACTTTGTTCTATTAAACTGGCATTCCATGATGCTCACCTTCCTGACAAGATCGCTGAAGACAAAGCGGGTACATAAGCAAATGTGGTGAAGAAAGCTGATGGTGCCTGGCTATCAAATGAGATAGTGTCTGGGGTCTTAAAAGCTTGAAGATAAACAAGTGGCCATCTAGCAGGGAGGCAACAAAGTCCACATGGAAAAAGCACACCAGCCTGTGTGATCAAGAGGTGTCAATAGGATCAGGTAACAAGCATCAAAGAACAAAAAATCATATCATTGTGAATGAGGGGGAGAGTGGAGTACAGAACCAAAGCCCATCTGTAGGCAACTAGACATCCCCTTACAGAAGGGTCGTGGGGCAGAGACGAGCCAGTCAGGGTGCAGTATAGCATCAATGAAACATACAACTTTCCTCTAATTCCAAATGCTTCCTCCCCACCACTATCATTATCCCAATTCTACCTTACAAATACAGGTAGGCCAGAGGATGTACACTGGTACAGAACAGAGCTGGAAACACAGGGAATCCAGGACAGATAAACCCCTCAGGACCAATAATAAAAGTGGTGATATCAGGAAGGGAAGGGGAAGGTGGGGGCAAAACGGGAAACCAATCACAATGATCTACATATAACCTCCTCTTTGGGGGACAGGCAACAGAAGAGTGGGTAAAGGTAGACATCGGACAGTGTAGGCATGAAAAAGTATCAATGATTTATAAATTATCAAGGGTTCATGAGCGTGGGGGTGGGGTGAATGAGAAGCTGATACCAAGGGCTCAAGTAGAAAGCAAATGTTTTGAGAATGATGATGGCAACAAATGTACAAATGTGCTAGACACAAGGGATGGATGGATTGTGATAAGAGTTGTACGATTCCCCCAATAAATTTTTTTTTAAAGTGTAGCATCTTGGGTCTTCAAGGGTTGTCTTCAAATAAGCAGCCATCTAAATGAGGTGTGAACTAAGTGTACATGGAAGAAACCCACCAGCTTGTGTGATCCAAGAATTGTAAATAATAAAATTCAAGACTGAAAGAGGGAACAGTATTAGAGATTAACTTCTGAGCACCCACTTTGGAGAAGGTTATGTATGACAGGGAAAGACCAAAAGGCATGTGCAGAATCTCTGGGCATTCCCTGTGACCTGTGACCAAGGCTGTGAGCAGACTTGCTGTCAGACTGAGTGCAATGGACAATGAACTAATGCACACGTAGTTAGGCTAAAGTATGACCACTTTATCATTTGTTCTTCCTTTTGACTCATTTTGTTTGTTCTAGTTTTTATTATTTTTCATATCTTTTCAATGGAGAATTTTTTGTTTTGTTGTTTGCTTTTTGTTTTTATATCTTTTTCTTTAAATGAAATCCAGGATAGATAAATTGGCTCACACTTAATCAGAGCCCTACCGTACGAGCAATTACTTCTTATGACATGGCCCTATTCGTCACTTGCCCTCATGAAGTCCCGAACCTGAGTGCTACAGCAAAGCGTGGTGAGGAAGCCTGATGGAGGCTATCAGGAAGAATAGGGCCTGGGGTCTTAAAGAATGGTCTTCCCCAAAACAATCATGCAAATGAGACATCAACTAAGTCCACATGGATGAAGCACACCAGTCTGTTTGATCCAAGAATTGCAAATAATAAAATTTAAATCTGTGAGGAGGAATAGAATCAGGACTTAAATTCCCAACACCCAGATTACAGAAGACTATGAGTGACAATGGAAGCATAAAATCCATTTGCGGTGCATCCACAGAGCTTAAGCAGCTGGTGCAAGCCCGGAGTGGGAGTTGAGCTGCTGTTAGACCCCGGGCATCAGCAAATGGATTATGGCAGGTGCAGTGAGGTTAAAATACAACACTCCATCTTATGAGCTCCCTTTTGACCCATTTTAAATTGCTCCAGTGCTTAATATCGTCTGCTGTCTTTTTGATTGAACTTGTTCTGTGTTTTATTATTGTTGGGGTTTCGTTCATTTGGTTTCTGTTTGGATGTTTTTCTATGTATGAAATCTAGACATCTATAGAAAGTAAATCTATAGAAACAGTGACTGCATTAATAATTACCTAGGGACATGGTAGGGAGGTTGGTAAAATGGGGAGCTAAGAACAATGAGTACAAGAAAGGGAAAATGTTCTAAAACTGATTGCGTGATGGTTGCACAACTCTTTAATACGTTTAAACTATTGAATTATATGTGAATTGTGTCAATAGAACTTAAAATAATAACGAATACATATTTTTAAAAGAAAGAAAATGTTTAAGCTGGACGTAGTGACCCAGAGCCTTTTAGCTTTGTTTTTAATTACCACCCTTGGAGGTAACAGTGATGTTTAACTTTTGCATTTCACTAGATAGTAAACTACCTTGGGTACTAAGCTTGGACCCTGGTGGTGATAGAGCTCTGGTTGTGTAGTGGCTGGGATTCAGCTGCTAACCACAAGTTGGCAATTCGAAACCACTATGCGCTCCATGAGAGAAAGGGCTGTCAACTCCCATGAAGAGGGACAGTCTTGGAAACTCAGGGGCAGTTCTACTCTGTTCTGTAGAGTCGCTATAAGTTACCATCAACTCAGTGACAGTGAGCTTGGAGGATTTTGTTTTGTGTTTTGGTAATAAGCAAGTATTTAATAGTAAAAGGATATATTTCAATCCCTTTATGTTTCTCCTCCTTTAAATACTTTTTCTTTCAACAGTTTTATTGGCATCTCAGCTATATATCATATAATTCAATTGTTCAACCATATCAGGATGAATTGTAAAATCTTTACCACAATAATTTTAGAACATTTTCTTCGTACTCACATTCGTTGTTTTTCATGTAATTTTTCTTTCAATTTTGGCAAAATATACATTGCAAAACATTGTCCAATTCACCAATATCTACATGTATAATTCAGTGCCATTGATTGTATTCTTTGTGTTGTACATCACTTATAGCCATTTCTCTCCAAATTGTCCCACCATCATTAAAATAAACTCACTGACCCCAAGCAAAACTTCTTCCTCCATCACCCATAATAATCATGGACCAAGTTTGGTTTATTTTTCCTTCTTCAGTAGTTTTTGTGATATAATATGCACACATCATACACTTCCATAGTTAAATTGCCTTTTAAAAGAGTTGTATATACAGCATCATCACAATCAGTCCTAAGGCTTGCTCCCTGCTTCCACACTCATTGATTGCTCGCAGTTCCCTGCCCCCAGGGCTTCCCCATAAACCATTGCATAAGTTATTGTCCCTATTCATCAACTCCTTTTGTGCTTCATAAACTGGGAAACATAACAGAAACAATAAAAACAAAATGAAACACAAAGAAGAAAACAATAATGGTAATATAAAAATAAACATAAAAGTACAGCATTGAAAGAAACATCACCTACTTTATTTAAAAAGCCAGAGAAGAAATTCCTTTCCTGAAACAAATGAGAAATATTTCAGCTTACAGTAAATTCAGATTGAGTCAAGAGAGAGGTCGACTGACCATGTACGATATTCTACCTTGGTTTGATCCACTATAATCAAGTTTTTAATGGTTTCTGACTGATGGTAGACGTTTGGAGTCGCTGGGCTGTGGCTTGAGGGGATCTCTGATTGAGGCTTAATCTGAGGAGATACTCTGCAAATGGATTTGGGCTTCCCCTGCCATCCAAAGCTGTCTACAAACTGGTGTTCACAGTTTAAGCTCTGATACCATTTCCTTCATCATATTTGGATCACACAGATAATGTACTTTTTCCATGTGGACGTAATTGATGCCTCATTTCACCACACTTTGCTGTAGCACCCTATGGTTAGTGATTTCTCACAAAGGTGAGTGTCAAGCAGTTGATAGTTATAGTGATAGTTATAAGAACTAACTATTCTTGGATTGGGGCTAGAATTAAGTGGGAGTCCAGAACCCATCTGCTTGACCTTGGGTTATGAACGACTCTGATTTACTTGAGATGTTGCTGATATTACTCATGTTATCAGCTCTTTTAAACTGTAGATACACAAAATGTTAGCCAGATAACACTATTGGTTTTGTTACACTATCTATAGATATATTTGATATTAGATAATTTCTGAAAATTCTTATATTATCCGTGTGAGGACAGATTATTCATCCCTCATTTAACCCATACTTGAGAACTAACTATTCATGCTCAAAATGTTTGCATTATTTTGTATTGGCCACTCTTGCAAGGATGGATACTCTTGCTCTCCTTTTTTTTTTTGTACCATGAAAACAAATTATTTTTTTCCGGTTCAGCAGACAGATATATTTTTGCCAAAAGTTAAGCTTCCTGAGTTAACTTATGTAAAGTCATTTGACTGACTTTTTAGCATTGTGAAAATGAACTTGAGTTACAAAGTAGACAGAAGGACTTCTGGTAAGAGATGAGATTGTAGAAAGATAAGCTACTCATTCCCTCTACAACAAAGAAACCAGAAAGTGCAGGCCGAGGAAGAATTTGGATCTCTGAAGAAAGATTACTTGGGTGGACTGAACACACCCACAGGGAAATCAGGGAGCGCCATCCACCAGCAGTCACTGACGAAGTCTCCACTTGCTGGTACTGAGCTGCTCCACCTGCAGTGTTTATCAAACTTCAAGAGAACCAAAAAGAACAGTACAAGTTACCCCTGACCAACTTCCAGCAGGACAATTTCTACTACATCACAGAGCCAATGAGAGAAAGGGTACACATCCCCTGGCTCCGCACCCCTCCAGTAAGCTGAACAATGATTGGATGCACTGAGTGCACCCAACAGTTGGTTGTATCCCTACCTTCACATATATCAAGACATCGAGGATACCCTGACAGAGGGATGAGCCAGGGAGGAGTACCACACAGCACAAGAGGCATGGTGATACTAACCAAGGTGAACTGAAACATCTTGGGTTCTTCATGGTTGGTTCTCTGCCTCCTAAACAGTCACACACATCAGACATCAGAGCCTAGGACCACTCATGGCTCCCACACTGGGCTCTGGGGGAGGTTTTGACTTCTCAGATTGTCCAGGGGGGAAAAGCAGCTGCATGACCAGCTTGTAGTTTTGTTTTCCCCCCTCTTCTTTACCTCGTATTGATGAACTTCTAGCCACAACAGGGAAGAAACCAGCCTTAGTAACAACATCCAAAGAAATCGGGCTTGGAATGGGGGCTTGTAGAGAAGAGAAACACCTCTAAAAGGACCCAACTTAGTGCCATGGAGTTGATGCCAACTCTCAATGACCATATAGGACAGGGTAGAACTGGCGCTGTGAGTTTCTGAGACTATAGCCATTCAGGGGAGTAGAAGGCCTTATCTTTCTCCCACAGAGTAGCTGGTGCTTTTGAACAGTGGATCTTAAGGATTGCAGACCAAGGCATCACTACTACACTATCAGGGCTTCTGCCCCGAGGCGGCGGGGCGGGACAAGAGCCAAATATTGTGTTTCCTTCTGGTTATCTTCTGATATTTTGTTAAACCATCAGCAGAAAGACATAGGACTAAGGGGTAGAGGGACTAATCCTAACTCCCTGCAACCCCCTTAAGCCAGAAAATGCCCTCATTTCAACCTAGCACATCAGTGAATAGACTCAGAGTGAATTGTTTTCATGCGCCCACACTGATGACTGAGAAAGAGCAGAGAGCTGCTGGGGTTCAGTGTGTGGCATGGGTGCGTGAGTGTTCCCTTTATCCTGGTTGGCTGGAATTTTGTTCTGTTTCTTAATTTTAATTTGTACTACTATCATGGTGGCCCTCGTATTTTAAAAATAATTCCTTTCTTGCAGCCTGTGACAGTGCCAATTGCCCGTACACCACACCACCACTTTCATTCCTATTGCATCATGGTGTTTCAGAAACAATAGGCAATTGCAGTTCACACAAAGAAGCAAGAAAGCTGACACAAATAAGTAACTAATGTACAGAGCCAAATGACTGCCCAGAGAATGGAAAGGCATTGGAGCTCCCTGCAAAAAATTTCAAAATAATTCTCTGATTTCATCAATCGATGGAGAAAATAATTTTTAAAAGCTAGAGAAAAATAAATGAAACATTAGAAACTATACCAAAACAGAAAGAAGCCCAGAGAGTAATAGTAAGATAATAGATTTAGATAGTACTTTAAAAGATCAAAAACTCACTGCCATTTTCTGGGGTCTTAAAGGCTTGCAGGCAAAGAAGCAGCCAGCTAGCTCAGAAGCAACAAAGCAAACATGGAAGAAGCACACCAGCCTGTGTGTTGAAGGGTTCAGGTATCAGGCACCAAAGAACAAAAAAAATCTAATCAATGTGAATGGGGGGGAGTACAGATTGGGGACCCAAGACTCATCTGTAGGCAACTAGACATCCCCTTATAGAAGAGTCGCAGGGAGGAGACGAGTCAGTCAGGGTTCAGTGTAGCAACAATGAAACATACAACTTTCCTCTAGTTCCTAAATGCTTCCTCACTCCCCACCCCGCCAATTATCATCATCCCAATTCCACCTTACAAATCCAGCTAGACCAGAGGATGTACACTGGCACAGATAGGAACTGGAAACACAGGGAATCCGGAACAGATGAACCCCTCAAGACCAGTGGTGAGAGTGGCGATACCAGGAAGGTGGAGGGAGGGTGGGGTAGAAAGGGGGAACTGATTACAAGGATCCACATATAACCTCCTCCCTGGGGGATGAACAACAGAAAAAAGTGGTGAAGGGAGATGTTGGACAGTGTAAGATATGACAAAATAATAATTATTTATAAATTATCAAGTGTTCATGAGGAAAGGACGAGCAGGGAAGGAGGGGAAATGAGGAGCTGATAAAAAGGCTCAAGTGAAAAATGAATGTTTTGAGAATGATGATGGCAACAAATGTACAAATGTGCTTGACACAATGGATGGATGTATGGATTGTGATAAGAGTTGTACGAGCCCCCAGTAAAATGATTTTAAAAATAAATAAATAAAATGCAAAGAGCACAAACTCATGGCCACCATGAACATTCTGATTCAGAGCAACAGTATAGGACAGAGTAGCACTGCTCTGTGGGTGTCCAGGACCGTAACTCCTTCCAGGAGTAGGACTTCTCTGATTGAGGTTAAAACTCAACTTATAACCCACTATGGCTGGTGGCACAGTAGTTACATAGTAGGCGGCTCGCTGAAAGGTCAGCCATTTAAACCCATCAGCCCCTCCACAGGAGAAAACTGGGTCTTTCTACTCCCACGCAGAGCTGCAGCCTCAGGACCTCACAGGAGCAGTTCAGCCCTTTCCTACAGAGATGCTCTGAGCCCACGTGCACCCCATAGCAGTGCGCTTTTGGTTTAAAAGAGCAAATCAGTAGACTTGAAGCAATGGCAGGCCAAACTAATGATTTTGAAGACAAATTAATTCTATTTCAATCTCCAAGAAAATAATCAATAAAAAATGTGAACAAACCCTAAAAATTTTGTGGGACACTATCAAGAAAAATAACATACATCAGTGGTGTTCCAGAACAAGAAGAAACAAAGAATCCACAGAGAATATAGTCAAAGATTGGCTAGAAAGAAACTTTAGTAACGCCATAAACAATGAGAAAATAATCTATCAGGAAGTTATAAGATCTTCAAACAAGATAGACCCAAACCAAATCTACTACAGTATATTATAGTCAAACTCTCCAACAACAGAGACAAAGAAAGGGTCTTGAGAGTAGTTCAGGGAGAAAAAATTAAATAAAGTTACCTACAAAGAGGGGGAAAACTGTGAACCAAGAACTTTACATCTAGTAAATTTAGCCCTTAAATATGAAGTAGAAATGAGCATTTTCGGATAAAGAGAAATTATAGGAATTTGTAAAAATAAGAATGTAGTGAAGTAAAATTTATTAATGCAATGCTAAATCCATGTCTCTGTAACTTCTACCAAATGATTGGGCGAGATTATGCAACTAGGATGTGTGAAACACTAACGGAGGAGATTAGTCAGTTTTAGTTGCTATGCCCCTGGCTATAAAAACGAGCCACTTTAGAAAGAGAAACTGAGAAATTCTGAGACGATCAAAGAGGGAGAGCCGCCAGTGGAGCAGGTTCGAGGTCTAGGTATGAAGGAGCAGAGGCCAATCCCGGAGGCACCAGAGGCTGAGGCATAGAGACCATGAACAGAGCAAAGGAGTCTGGCCAAGAACCGAGGCCAAGGCAAAGAGACTGTAAGGTAGTACAGGGAAGCACTGCTGAAACTATGACTGTCAGAGAGTATCAGGTCACTTGCTAGCCCATACGGGCAGTTGCCCAAGGGACCACAAGGCTGAGGATTAAAGAGTGATACTGACTGAAAAGGACTGCTATGAACAAAAGGCTATATCATTAATGACAACCTCTTAACTTCCCTAATAAACCTCCTTAATCAAGAGTACTCTGTGATTTCTTTGTAAACACTGGAGCAGAACCCAACTTTAAAGAAAAGGTTGTGGGGCAGCTATTAGGAAGTTTAAATGGTTCAAGATAAAAAACTTTATCTGATATGTAAAACCCTACCTAATTCACAACAAAAAAGATTTTTTTCAGAAGTAGGTGGAAGATATTGGATATTTTTAACCCCCCCTTTTTTTATATATTGGATATTTTTGTTGAGGTTCCTTAAAAGCAAATTTACTCAATATGTTTCTAATGAATAATGATGATACATAAAAGAAATTTTTTTTCTCACAATGCTCCAAGAGAATTTAGGTTTTTGACAAATGGGAATTTAAATTTTGTCCATTGGTAAAGTTATCTACATTGAGAGTCACATGTACTTTTAATTTCAATTCCTATTTCATTAGCACGTCATTGTCCCCAAGTGAGTGAGATTTCTTCCATGGTGCTATGTTGGCTGTCGTTCAGCTCTTGTTTGCTGTCCCCATACTGTTTGATGGGAGATGACTGCCCATTCCATCATAAAAATGAAGACTTTTCCCTATAAATTTATAAATAATATTCCTGAGGAATATACTCATAAGAATGATCAATCTTAGGAGACAAAAAGCCATCAAAAATATTAATTTACAGCTCTGTAGGCCTGCCTGCTTTTCGACCAAACCATTGGGGGTGTTCAATTCCAAATTTACAGGGTGCTGAAGGGTCATAGTTTCGGGGTTCTGCTAATCACCATCAGATCATTACTGATTTCATCCAGACATAAATGATCAAATCCTTTTTCTCAAATGTACACTTCCCAGAAAGGAGGGCGGGGCAGTTATATCTCACCATGTTTTGCAAGTATCCTAGGAAATAGTTCTCCTTTTTCACCACTGACAACGGATCCAAAGAACTTTAAATTTCATGAGTTACCAGGTCTCCTGATTCATCCTAATTGATGGTCAAAGGCCTAATGGTATCAGTGTCTATTTTAATTGTACGTGAAATTATTGTACTACAATGATTTCCCTTGGTATTAATATTTTGTTTTAGCCACTGAAATAAAGAGAAACATAAAATAGGTGGTCAGAGTTCTTAAGTCAAATGCTGCAGGCAGGCCACACATATGTGCCCCCTGGCCAAGAAATATAAACCTTCCACCAATTGAAGAAGTGCCTAACACCAATCGTATTCTTCAGAAGAATCTATTGTAGATCCTAGTAGTGGTGCTGACTGAGAAGGTAGCTATGGGTACAGTATGTCAGCAAACTGGTATATTGTCCTTTTAAGACCTGAAAGAATTTCCAGCAAAGCCAATAACAATAAGAAGATCAATGGTCTGCAGGAGCCTAGATACTGTTGCAACAGGAAGAGTCAGATTTCACCCTCTCAGGGAACTATTCTCTCTCTTCCGGAAGGACAGCGTTCCAGTTTTACTGTGAAAACCCACAAAAGATACTTTTATAAAATCCAGTCTTTTGATTATTTCTTAGGGCATTGACACAGGAAAATGTTACCGCAGTATAAAGAAGCATCTGGGTCAAATTCAGAAGTATATAGCAAAATGAAATGCCAGTACTGTGAAGGAAAAGGTGTTTCTTTCTCTAGCTACATCCCATTGCATACTCAGCTGTGGTTTCCTGTATTTACCTATCATACAATAGATAGATGATGAGAGGGTGAATGGGTGGATTAAATACACTGACATAGTCGCCAGCACCGCAGCCACCACAGCCGCCACAGTAGGGCAAACTGGCAGCTAGATAAAAATAAATAGTGGACCACGGATCCAAATCGGCGCCTCTTTTGCTTGACATTCTCCCCTGGGAAATCTTGTTCTTGCTCTGCATGGTGACGGATGACTAGTATCGCTGCCTTGTGTTCATATCGATCAGTCTCAGAAGCAAGCTGGCTGTGCCTACACCCTCTAGCAATCCTTTGCTGTGAAGGTGTCTCAGATCACAGAGCGCACGCAATTTCATTGCCAAACCCTGTGACTCAGCTAAAGCTAAACGCGGGCCTCTTAACTGGCGCTGAGGGGGTAACAGAAGATAGAGCTCTCCTTTTTCAAAAGCCGCTCCCCTTGATCTGTGACCTCTGTGACTCTAATTTTCCTCTACCTGCATGTGACTAGTGCAAGCATTTTTCTCTCTCTAAAATGATCTGCTTTACCATGCCCTTGAATTCTTCTGTTTAAATTTAGTCTCCATTAATTTTCCCCCAAAGACCATTGCCTTGTTTCCATATCAGTTGGCTTAATAATGTATTCTTCTAAATCTTCAATTATCTTCTGCCAGTTTCCTTAACTCTTCCATGATTTTTCTTTCTATGGCTAAAATAAATAATGATTTAATACTAATAGTTAATATATGTAGAAAACTATATATCAGGACACACACCTATATTTCTAGACTACACACATCACATCTCATTTGTTATTGTTTTCTTGCCAACATAAGAATGGTATTGTTACCAGAATTCAGGGTCTTATCTCACCAAACGAAAGATTTATTTTGGATAACATACGGCATTCACAAGAGAATTTTATTAAGAAACGGATTAAGGAATAAGGAACCCAGCCAGCCTGGCCAGACTCAATACTTCTTACTTCCCACATGCATGTTCAGGGTTCATGCATGCTCAGGGTTCATGCATGCGCACATTCTCAGGAACGGCCACAGGGGGTGGTAGGGGGTTTTAGATCTTATCAAGGATTCCATTCATGCTCCATCCAAGTCTCTCCCTCTTCTCTCATTTACCCACGGAGAGATTTCATATACATAGCGCTTTATGGGATCAGGGGTGGAGGTCTCTCCTACTTTGCTTCCTGCTTATTTGGGTGTAGACTATCAGCACCTGGCCTCTATGAGTAGCTATCACTCCTAATCTGCTCTTTATAAAGGAGAGCCAGCTCTTCCAGCTGGAGATGCGGGGGTGGAGGTTGTGAGTTATTTAGTTGGATTATTCGTGGCCAGCAGCCTAGGTTTCCTCGGAATTGACTGGGTGTGGTATTACAAAAAAAATTACGCTGATAGCCACACACAAAGGTTGTCCTAGGGGAAATTCTTTGTAATGATGAGATGAAAAGAAACCTGAAGAGCAGACTGGCACCCGTCAATGCTGTATCTAAGAACAAAACCAGACTAAAAGTATATATTATGTATACATTACTCCTGTTCTGGTTCACTCCTAAGGATTCTTAGTAGGTGTTCTTGTAGAGGCAATAAGGAGGCTGTTGTTTGGCATAGCCAGCTGAGCTCTAGGGACAAAGAAGGACACCTCTTTTCCTATATGTTCTAGCTCTGAGGAAACTTTCAGGTTGTCCGTATGTCTAGGTGCCATCGTGTTAGCTCCTAGCCAGGGCTGCCCTGTGCACAACTGAACGAACCACTGCACAGCCCTGCACCATCCTCACGATTGTTGCTGTGCCATTGAGGCCGCCACTGCTCGGTCCATCTCATCAAGGGCCTTCCCCTCTTCACTGCCCCTCCACTTTAGCAAACAGGGTGCCCTTCTCCAAGAACCGGGCTCTCCTGGCAATGTGTCCGAAGTATATTAGACAAAGTCTCCCATCCTTGCCTCTGAGGAGCACTCTGGGCTTACTTCTTGCAAGACAAATTGGTTTGTCCTTTTAGCATTCCGTATTTAAATGATGCACATACATGAATTAGAAAATGTAGCCTAAGTGTACCTTGAAAAACTATTGAAAGTATTTTAAAGCTGTACTTTCTCGTTCATGTATGTGTGCCCCAATGTGTATCTCTCTCTTTGTGAGCACACTGTTATCCCATACCTTTTCTAAGATTTGTCTTACCCATTTGTGTAGTTTCGTGGTTGGAAAAATGTGTGTAGATAGAGTACTGAAGATGGATTTTGCACTGAGTCAAGGCATAGGATGGGGGCAGAACTAGGAGTGCAGGCTCCAGATTTCCACAGAACCCATGGCTTCTGGCTTTGGGTACTAGCACATTTATCCCTCTTGATTACATGTTGAAGACAGCACACTGATAATTAGATAATTACCCCGGGCTTTGGCTGGGTTTCAGATGGTGGCCAAAGCAGGCTCTTTAAACTCACAGTGCTGATATTGCACTGGACACCATCTTGCCTATTGTCGCAAAGAAACTGTAGCATTGATTAGAACCTATGTTTCTCACCTCGGTTTAAACCCTTCTTTTTCCTCTACTACATGTGAGGCAACAGCAATAATACTATTATGAGTATAAGGCAGGTTACAATGATTACTTATCTCTTGTGAAGCTAACTTACCTAATATAGTTATTGCTAACGGCAGCTTCTCAGATAAATCTGCGTGTCTGTTATAGTGTGTAGCTGTCAGACCCATTGTCTGACTCACTGTATATCATCTTCTATTGTCTCTGAACTATCCATCAATGTGCCACAAGAAGTACTGATTACTGTACAGACTCTACCTTGCTGAACTAGTAAAAATAAAGTTCACGTCTGCAGTTTTCTGGGATTACTTTGGCCAAATTGTGTAAGCTATGTTCCCACCCTTCAGTAGCTTTCTCTGCAATTTGTGCCATGTCGGTTGATCAATTTCTTAAAGACTGTATCAATTTAACCCTAACATAACTAGAAATGCAAGTTATTAAAAATCACCAGGCCCAGCTAAATTGTTGGACTAAAGGTTTCTTTTTTACTCTCATTTTACAACCTGTGATGCTCTAATGTCAACTAGTTTGTCTTGTCTTTCTTGGCCCTACCCACCCACCTAAAACTTAAGGAAAGGGTTGGTGCAATGGTATACAATACCTATTTTCCCTGAAAGACAAGTGAGGATATTGTTTTAGTACCAGTGTGCTACACCAGCAATCGTTTAACTAGACTCTAAGTAAGATGACATCAAGGCACCACGAGAGGTGCTTTTGGTACTTCCTCAGCTTTCGGAAATGCAACATTGCAATGGGTCTTTCAGTGATTCCTGGATCCCTCTCTTTGGGTAATGCATTCAATGCAGTTTGAACTTCTTCCTTCAGCACCATTGGTTCCTGCTTATATGGTACCTCCTGAAATGGTAGACTGTCGATTAGCTGGTTTGGGTACAGGGACTCTGTGTATTTGTGAGAGTTAAGGCTTATTGTGCCAACCTGGTCGATAAACACATGTGGGATTAATTGAAGGGCGCAGAGATAAATGGCTCTTGCTCTCTGATGGTCAGACCAGGGTGCAGCTGCCTTAGCCAGTTCCCTGCTTCAATCAAGGCTCACTTCCTGCGAGACATCTCTGAGGAGAAGCCACATAGACCTACCCCGATGCAGCCCTGGGTGCTGAAGAAGCTGCGTGGAAACCCCTGCCAGTGCTGAGATGCTTACATGCTCAGTGATTCGGCTTTCCTCCGCAATCAGCATCATTGCATGTGGTCAGTGAGTTTGAGGAGGACTTTGTAGATCGGTGTCAGACATGTGGGCTAATGTCAGACTTAGGGTCTTGGACAGCACTGGGTTGGGATGCATTCTTAAGGTGCACTTACCTTTTGTAGAAAACTCTCTCTCACATACATATGAGCCTCTGTGGACTTGTGTCTCTAGTCCCCCCAGATTCACAGTAGTCTTCTCATCTTCTCTTGATGCTTCCTCGATCGGTCACTCTTTTGCCTACACAATCTTTAAAATTGCAATTCGACACTTGAAATTTTTCGTGAGTTCTTAACCCTAGAGGTCGCCAGGGTACTGAAGGAGAACCCATAATTTAACCTTCATTGTAAAAGTTTAAAGCGGGAGGCATAATTAAATGATAATTAAAGATTGGGGTTCTTTCGGCAAATTTAACACTGCATTAAGATTCCCATTCCTTTCAATGGCTATGAGAATTCAACAGAAGCATTTTTTTTGCTGTTGTCTGTCTAGCCCCTAAGGGAAAACATTACTAGACAGGTGATTGACATAATTTTAGGTACAAAGATGTAACAAGTGGCGCAATTGGGGATGATAACATTGTACTTGTGGGTGAGACACTTATCAGAAGGGAAGCTAATCAGTGGTTGATTCCAGAAGGTACATAATTTTCAAGTTGAGTCCTCCAGCTGATTGGTCAAACATATCAGGAACTTGGTCTTCTTTGGGTGAGAAAGATGTACCTAAGATTTTATGCCTAGTAATTTTTCAGCATTTTAGACTTTGTTTGCACTTATTGATTAAACCAAACAAAGCCTACAGCACAAGGAAAGAAGATGATAAGATCTATAGTAACAGGTGACAGATATGTGATGGATCCAAACGGACAGTTACTAGGCAATCGTGGAAGTAAAAGAACCCAAACACCCCATGCCTTGAGTGTATTTTGGAGGAGCCTTGTTTCTGCTTGCAGCAGCCATTTCAACTTAAAAAAAAAATGTTTTAAGCAGTTCAGCTCCCCTAATCAATAAGGGGGTGGCTTAATGACAGTCAGCAAAAGCTCTATTGAGCTTCTTTCTTGTGGGCAAACGACTCCCGCTGTTTTGTTTTGTTTTTTAATGATGTCTGGGGGCAGATTTATTAACTAGGGTGTAGTTAAAAACTTATCTCTTAATACCATTTTCCTGTGGGAGTCATATGATCCAGATCAGTAGGGTTTTTTTTATGGTCTATTAGTTTCTCTGAAGCACCTTGGTTCATGGTAGCTAGTTTGCTCTTATAATGTGGACTACTGTTTTCAGGCCAAATGTTCCCATTGCCTAACTTACTACAAATAATATTATTTTTTATTTAGGGTCTGAAGATTAAACTTATATCATTTCTTAAAGATGCATTCCAAAATTGTGTGTGGAAATATTAACCCTTGGTTTCCCATCCAAATCAGCAGGGGTGATCATGGCAGAGCTAGACCATTCTCTTCCTGTCTACCATGTTTAAGAACTGTTCAGAAGAGACCATCCCACTCCAAACCCGGTTTCCATGATCAGTTGGTCCCCACCACCACCACCACTTGACCCCTGTGGTGAGGATTTCATCTCTAACTCCTGGGAAATAGGCTCAGTATGTTCCTCGCAGGATCTATTAGCTCAGGTTTGCTGCTAATTTCCTAAAGGCACAGAAATTACCGCTCTGTCTGTCCTAAAACGAGTGGGGGAAAGTGACCTGAGAGAAAATATTGCATCTCTTTCATAACGGTTTCTGGCTACTGCCACCAGATCTGACTCACAGCAGTGCCACAGGACAGGGCAGATTCGCAGGTGGTGATGAGGCCAGAGTGTCATCTTGTTTCTCTCTGCCTCTCTTGAAGCCATTAGTGGTCTTGAACTGTTAGTAGCCTACATTTTAACTTTCTAAGCTACCAGAGCCCCTTGCTGATGTTTTAAGGAGACAGACACTCTGGTTAAATTTCTGCAGCATTCTGGGGATAATTGCTTTGCCCAAGATCTGAATAGATTAAATTGTAGCAAACCCTTTTTAAGTAGTTATTTACATACCAAAGATACTCAACAATTTCCACAACATTCAGTCATTAAAAACTTATACAAAAACATTTAATCTATTTAGTGGCTAATTTCCATTTGGGGCAATTTTTGTATCAACGGTAATTCATGAGCTCTGTGACCATTTGGAGCTCTAGAAATCTTGATTTAGTTTAGCTGGCTCTAAGTTCAGGTCATTAAGTCATTTTCATAAGTCTATTTTCATAGAACTTTTTCTGTTATTACATGTGGGTCCACAAAGCAAAAGCATGTCACTACATGACAAAAAATATTGCGATGGTTAAGTCATAGAACAATACATACATAAATATATGTGTGTGAAATTTCTTTAAGGTCTTGAGTGGGAAATTCACAAACGAATACAAAAACAAAGATAATAAAAATTCAGAAGGAATATGAGATCAAAAGGAAAACAATGCTGATGTTCCCAATATATTCAATCTTTGTCATTTTTTTCTCAGGGGCACACTGAGAAGTTGTTGGAGTAAATTACTAGCAGTGGTTACTAAGCTAACTTCTACCGATCAAATGTACTTAATATGATAATAACATTTATTAAACTGGTCATTATTGTAAACTAGCCATGATATCAGCAGGGCTTTGGACTTTAAAAGACAGTGATCTCATACTATTTTAATGGAGAGTGTCATCATTACATAACAACTTGGGAAAGATTTGAAGGTCCTAAACTATATGTTATAAACTACATAACATATACCCAAGCCAAAAACCAAACACCGCCATTATATTGTTGCTGACTCATAGTGACCCTATGAGACCGTAGACTTG